>NW_026263674.1:0-235000 GCF_009650485.2 Drosophila albomicans
AAGAAGGCACTGTTGGCTATACTGAAAAGGAACTATTTGACATGTTTCGGAGGATAGGAAAAAATGTGTGCATAAGTGTATTTTATCGAGAGAGGATTACTTTGAAGGGCATGATATTGATTTAGAAGAATAATAAAGATTTTTTCATTTTACAAACAAATTCACCTTACTTTTTGCCCACAGTAGTATAATCGATTAATGATTCAATAAATCGAAAGCCATTTTTCGAGACAATTAAATCGCTAATTGAACATAATTAATCGATTAATATGTATCATACGATTAATCGAGCCATCACTATTCTCGAGCCGTCACTATTCTCGCCTGTCAATATTTCTCACAATTGTGTTTCATTTTGCTGCGCTGACAAAAATTTTCTTAAAAATGTTTTCATTCCAAAATCAAATAAATCGACCAGCGCTAATTGAAGCGGCTGCTTTCGGTCATTTGGATATTGTCGTACTGATGCTACGGAAAAACTTTAACGTGAATGAAAAATGTGAAAATGGGGAAACGGCGCTCATGGTTGCCAGCGCGGGCAGTTATCTTGATGTGGTAAATGTACTGCTAAGCCACGGCGCTAGCTTGAATGAGCAAAATGTGGTTGGACATACACCGCTGATGAAGGCCGCATTTGGCGGGCATGTGGAAGTAGCCAAGGTTAGTATCGAGTCATAGGCAGTATAGAGAATGTATAAACTACTCTCACACTTTAATCTGCTGATTAATCTAATGTTTAATGTCTCTCTCACTTCTCGAGCGTGGAGCAAGCATCAACACCCCGCTCCAATGAGCACAACGAGTGTGCATTGTCAGTGGCTAGTTACAAGGGTCATCCCGATTTGGTGTATATCCTACTGGAAGCTGGCGCTGATGATTTGAACTTCGCTCTTTCAGCGGCTTCAAAAGGTGGCCAAGTGACAGTAGTGGAGTTATTATTAGAATACGGAGCGGAAATCAATAGTTCCACCTTTCCACTGCCATCGCCGCTAGAATGTGCAATTTCCAATAGTCACCTTGACGTTGCCACTTTGCTCATTGAGGCCGGCGGCAACATTAATGGGGCCATTTCAAATGGCAACACATATCTAATGATGGCAGCTGGCAAGGGGGACCAGAGAATGGTGGAATTGCTATTGGTGTACGTCTACACGCAAGTAGACGCCCAGATCGTTGGTAAAATTTATTATTATATAGTATGTACTTACATATCTATTATATAAAGAGCTAGAGACTGAAAAAATATTGTTAAATACACAATATTATCTCTCTCTCTCTCTCTCTCTCTATCTATCTCTCTCTCTCTCCCTTTCTCTCTCTATTTGCTATTGTAATTATGTTCAGGCAATTTTCAGTTTATGTTTATGATTTCCTCTTTTTTTTTTTTTCTTTTTTTTCCCCCTCTTTGAAATTGAATTTAAATTTCATATGTCACCATCAAATTTGTTAAGGGAAGCTGGAAGAAGAAGAGCTCTCGTAATTTGCCAACCTTTTATGCTTCCGTTGAGGGTGCTTCAAAGAGATTAAATACAGGCATAAAGCCAAAACTGCAGCCACAAAAAAAACAAAACACACTTTTGCATATCAAAAGTCAGTTTTAGCAAATATTTCAATTATTAGTTTTAGTGATTTTAATTATGGCACTTCTAACCTTAAATTTCAAAATATATATATTTAAATAGCTTTTATGAACGCAGTTCCATTTAATTGCCGGCTATTAAATGAGCAATTTTTTAATCCCAACGAAATATGTTTTATTCAAAAAATGTAATAAACTTTGACAGCCAAACTAATCCAAATAATTCATTCGAAAACACTTCAAAAATATAGAAAGAAAAAACTGAAAAAGTATAGAACACTTTTTGATTTTAGTTTTTCTTCGATAAAATAATCTGTCACAGCAAAATTTGTCAAAAAGATGAAAGAGATTTCTAATTGGCAATCATTTTTTTTTTCGATCTATATTTCATAAGGTCTTAAGCCCCATTGGAGAGGTGAAGCATATGAAGCGTTTATACGAAAGAACAAAGACAACAACAACAATAAGAAAAAGAAGAAGAAGAAGAAGAAGAAGAGTAAGAAGACTGACCGAAGAGTACGATGAAGGCAATGCATCAAATTATATTAATAGATCTCTATGTGGAACCAGAAATGATTCCTCCGAAGCGAACATCGGAATGGTCGGAATTCTTTTCACAAAGAAACCAAAACAAAAACAACAATAAAGAGAAAGAGAGAGGGAGAGGGAGAGAAGAATAGAGGAGAAATAATCATTTCAAACTCTAGATTTATTTTATTTGGACAAGTCGAGCGAAACAACAACAAAATGCGGCGAATAATAGTTTTTTATTTTCCTCTCTTTTCTCTTCTTTTCGTTTCTTGTCTTTTCATTCATTCTTTTTCTGTTTTTTATGCGTTTGTTTTGTTTATGTTTTGCACAGCAGCTAACGCCATAATTTTTCTAAAACGTGTTTGAAATACATCACACAAAACAAACCACAAGATAAACGAAAATGAAAAAAAAAAACATTTCAAATCATTTTCATAATATATCTGTGTAAATATTTTTATGGCAAAAAACTCTATAAAATACAATATCTTAACAAAAAACGATTATAATGAGGAACTTTTCGAATTAAAATATGTTTGCAATATTAATATAAAATAAAAGTATTTATTTCTAAAATTAGAAGAATTTGTAAAACAAGTATTCTTAAATTAAAAAAAAAAAAAAACAAAACAAATTACTAAATAGCATTTAAGCTAATTTCAAAACAAAGCAAGTTTGGCGTCATTTAAATTAATGAATTTAAAAAAAAAATAAAAATAAAAATTTGGCATATATAGAAAGTAACGTAAATTAATAAATGACATTATAATAGATTTTTATATCATAGAATTCAATTCATTATAAAAACTTTCAATGCTTATTCTGGCATTTTTCAGAAAATTGATAAATTTTAGTTTTTATTCTCATAAATTTCTATACATTGAAATTTGTTCCTTATTGAAATGAAACTCAAATTCAATTTGTATATTTAAAATCATTTTTCAATGAAATTTTTCTAATGTGTGTATTCATGATATCGCAGCTTTAAAATTAATCACAATTTATTCATTTTATTTGCATAGCTTTGTTAATCAGCTGCCCGATTTACAAAATTTGTATATTCTATTGCTCTAAAAGTATTTCTTTATTTTGTTAAAAAGTATTTATTTCTTTTGTAGAATAAATAAAAATTCTCTTCTTCTTCTTTTTTTAATATATGTATATATGGGCAAATCCCACCCTTCGCACGATTTTAGCTAATGAAAATCAATTTTTTGGGGTTTTTTTTTTAAGATTTATAGAGAATTGAGAGTACTTTCGGAGGGTATAAGATTCAATTTCACTGGAGTCACTGTTTTGAAAATAATTAATAAAATTGTGACGTGTCGCAAGCTACATAAAGTGAAAGTTAGTTTTAAAATTTTCATTTCAAACGCAATTTTTTGCGAATTCTGCAAAATAAACCCTATGAAAGTTAATATCCTAAAGAAAGTTAAGAATATTAGAAGACAAAAACCGATCGTTTGGTCTTAATAATGTTTATAGATTTTTAACAAAGCCTTTTTCCAAAAATCTTTAAATTTGAACTAAACATTATTTATTATATTCCTAAATGTGCTTCACAATTATTTCAACGTGATTTACTTTTGATTTGTATGTGAGCCCAAGCAGATGCAAAAAATTGTGAAGAATATACAATAGGGATTTGAAGGTGTGCGCAGAGCACGAATGTAAGTAAAATTATGAAAATTATAAATAAAATTGGGTTTGATACAAATTTGTGCATTAATAATGATCGAAATTTTTTTTTTTGCTTTAAATTCTTATAATTTGATATCTACTTTAATGTTCCATATAAAGTTTAAAAATTGGTCGCTGGTGGACTGTTTCTGGGATTTGCCCATATGTAGGACGACCAAATGACTAATGAAGTTTATTTACATCTGGTACCCGGTATATTATACCACGAAATCATATGTAAATTTACATCAAAGTTTTTATTCCATTCAACATGGAGCGAAGTTCAACGAGATTGGCCTGGAGGTTGAGCGCAACCGCGGAGTGACGTCACGTCGTTTCGTACTAAGAACGGCTCTCGGCTGCCTGCGTCCAAATACATGATCGCATACACTGTATACCAGTGCACGCCTCGCAGGCAACTGGTCGTCAACGGACATCTCCGTGTAGTCCTGCGGGTTTCTCAACATTGCATACAAGTTCACGCACGACTGCTAACACGCATTGGATAAGTTCCTGGACGGAACAGGAGCATCGCTCTCGACTGTATCTCTGGGGCCTCGCGTCACCTCAATGTTATGGTCACTGAGGTCCCACTCGCCCACTGTCCAGTCATATGTGGCCCACATAGATGTTGCTTAGTTGGCAATCGTGACGTCGATATCACTCCGTCCGCGGTGATTATCGAACGTATACAAAGTGCTGACTTCATGCAGCACACCCGCTCGGGATTCTTGGAATCACTCAGTTAGCAGCTCACCCCGTTGGTGGTTCAAGTCGCCACGAGCACGCTCGAGCTATTTGCTGAACCACATGGGGGACATTGCGTTCGCATCTAAGCCAAAGATAACCGGATTGCTACCACCAAGTAGTAGCACGGAATCTAAGTAAGCAAGGTACGGTGCCAACTCAGTGTTGTATTGGCAGTTCACGGAGTTCAGGAAGATTGAGCCAAATCTTTCAGTGACACTCACGCATACGCCAAAGTCCGTGATGAGCGATTCAAATCGCCATGCAGATGGCATCCGGGTCGTCAAACGCCGACAGAAACCACTTGAGAATTGCAGCAGGCAAATAAGTAAAATGTACTGTTTACGTTTTTTAATTTATGTAAACAAACCTGGAAGTATGCCAAATTTGTAATTGGAGAACAGAATATTGCATACTTTTAAGCTGATCATGCAAAGAACATAAAAAAAAGTAAAGAAAACTACAGTCGAGTATGCTCGACTGTGAGATACCCGCGACTCATTTTGAACAAAAGCAAAAAATATACCAACATAAGATACTGTAAAAATATTTAAAATATGCAAAATTGTATATTTTGCACATCGATATAGTACCTTAATCAAAATATTGCACAGACGGCACAGTATACCACATTCTCAGCCATAGTAACTAATGCGTTTTTGCCCATACAAAAGTATTTCTTTAATAACTTCGGCAATTTTTATCTGATCGCAATTTTCAGGAATCATTATACCCGCTACCCATAGGGTAGAAGGATATTATAACTTTGTGCCGGTAGGAAACGTAACAGGTAGAAGGAAGCATCTCCGACCCTATAAAGTTTATATATTCTTGATCAGCGTCAACAGAGAGAGACGATCTAGCCATTCCCATCTGTCCGTCTGTCCACATGAAACACTGGATCTCAGAGACTATAAGAGATAGAGCTATAAATTCCAAATATATTCTATATTCTATAATTTTTTCGACAGCATTTGTTATGTTTGCACACAGATCAAGTTTGCTTCAAATTTTTGCCACGCCCACTTCCGCCCCCGAAAATAAAAAATCGAATAACAAGCGTAATAATAAAGCTAGAGTCGAATTTTGGGGTATACATTAAGAACTATAGTCTTTTTGATTCCTGAAAATGTAGTTACTATCAAATAAAAATTGTCAAAGTTATTAAAGAAACAAGTAAGAAAGCTACAGTCGCGTGTACTCGACTGTGAGATACCCGCTACCCATTTTAAACAAAAGAAATATATTTTGCAGTATTTTTCTCAAAATATACCGAGTATACTGCAAAAATACTAAAAATATACCAAATGGTATATTTGGTGTTGACGCATTTGAGTAACATTAGTTAAGAGCATGAAATACCAAATGAAGTTGTTAGAATTAGGGCGAAGCGAGAGCGCAATAAAGCTTTCGTTTGTTGCTCTCTGAGTGAATTCGCCTCGCTTCGCCGCTCTAGTTAAGTTAGGCTTAATGTAACTTAGCATAGAATTATAAAGACAGTTGAAATCAAGAACTTATCAGCGCGTCATCACTCTTTTCGTTTCGTTTTCGTTGTACCAACAACAATTAGGCCTACTCTTTGTGTTCGCGAATAAAGCGGAATATTAATAATCATAAAAACTCTTGTGATTTTTCATGGCGCCCCCGGGTGGACTCTAATTGTTGTTGAACGCGAGTGATTCAAAACAGAAAACAAAACAAATTCGCGCCGGTCGCTAAATAAAATAAAATATAAACAAACAATTGACTTTGTGCCAGTGCTGTGCACTTGTGTTTGTGTCATCGGTAGACTTTTCTGCTTCACCGCTGTAAGCGTGTGTGTTGTTATGTTGTTGTTGTGGTTGCAGCTGTGGAGCAAAAAATTTAAAGCCCTTACCAAAAGCTTTCTACTCAAATGTTGATCTGAGCTTTTATGCCAGATGATCCATTGTTTACATTGTAAACAATTATAAATGTAATTTTAAAATTGCAGATTCATGACAGAAAACAAAAGTGTTTACGAACAAGATATATGTGGGTCGACCAAATGACTAATGAAGTTTATTTACATCTGATACCTGGTATATTATATCGCGAAATCATATGTAAATTTACATCACAATTTATCTTCCATTCAACATATATGTATATATGAACGCAAACAAGACTTTACATGAACAAAATAGAATACAAAGAAGCACTAATTAAGTGGCAGAAGGCCCAAAATGAACAATGTCGAGATACATATACTAAACAACACAATCATCTATGGCACGGTCATCAGCTTCGGTGACATTTCTTCAGGTGGTCGCACGGTCACTTGCACATATACCACATCTGGGGTAATGTTGGCGTTCTCCTTGGTTTCCCTCTTAGGGACAACTCCCAATGCAATTTGAGGTGGCGGCGGTGCAGTAGCTCTACAAATCGCTCCTCCTAATTTGTGCCACATTGCAGTGCTGACTCCCGCTTGCAGCTATCAGATCTGTGAAAACCATTTTGAAAGACCATTTGGGCCTACGAAAAGGTTAATCTCGTTTGGTACCTAAAACGACCAATTTCTGTACACGTTTTTCTTGACCATTTCGTCAAAAATTTGGCGCACATCGTTCCACAACCACAGTATTCGCCTGACTTGGCTCCGTGTGACATCTGACTATTCCCAAAACTGAAGAGACCACTTCGGGGAACGCGTTTCGAGTCGATTGAGGAGATAAAAGCTAAATCAAAGAAGGCACTGTTGGCTATACCGAAAAGGAACTATTTGACATGTTTCGAGGATAGGAAAAAATGTGTGCATAAGTGTATTTTATCGAGAGAGGATTACTTTGAAGGGCATGATATTGATTTAGAAGAATAAATAAAGATTTTTCATTTTACAAACAAATTCACCTTACTTTTTTCCACAGTAGTATAATCGATTAATGATTCAATAAATCGAAAGCCATTTTTCGAGACAATTAAATCGCTAATTGAAACAAATTAATCGATTAATATGTATCATACGATTAATCGAGCCATCACTATTCTCGAGCCGTCACTATTCTCGCCTGTCAAATATTTCTCACAATTGTGTTTCATTTTTGCTGCGCTGACAAAAATTTTCTTAAAAATGTTTTCATTCCAAAATCAAATAAATCGACCAGCGCTAATTGAAGCGGCTGCTTTCGGTCATTTGGATATTGTCGTACTGATGCTACGGAAAAACTTTAACGTGAATGAAAAATGTGAAAATGGGGAAACGGCGCTCATGGTTGCCAGCGCGGGAGTTATGAGTCTTGAGTCCAAGTTAAAATAAAATTATGAGATTGAGTTCCAAGATATGACAACCGTCTTGTTTGAATTGCGTGTTGAGAATAATTCTTTATTATAAAAAATGCTTAGGTTCTATGGTACATGGAATATGGAATGGAATCGAAATCTGCATTGTCGGCGGATTTCGAAAGGCAGCTGGCTTGATCGCTGCCGTTGGGCTATTTCGCTTAGTCGGCAAAATAGTCCAGACGTGGATCAGCATATCCAGCGGATGTCAACAATGTTGCAACAATGTTAACATACCGAGTGACCCATATGGGTCGCTCGTGGCGGTTTGTTGGGCGGAGGCGAGACAGAGGTAGGGGAAGAAGCAGTGGTGGTAACTCCTCCCCCCTGGAATATAGTGACGGCCAGAACGAAGGAACGGTCGGAACGACGTGTTGTTGTGTCTCGCCTGGAGTGAAAATTATGGTTCTTCCTTTCAGCAGACATATGATGATTAGCAGGCCACTAGTTATTCCTAGCCATGAGTACAGAGAGATTATGTGGCTTGTTGTTGCCTCCTTGACTTCTAGAATCTCTTGAGTGTTGTTCAGATTTTGCAGCTCCAAGTGACGTAGATTAAGTTTTCTTGTGTTATTCTTAACCAGTATTAGGCTTGGGTTGGGTAAGGAGATCTTCACATCCTCAAGGAAATTAACTTCGGAATCGTCATAGGTGATATTATTTATCTCTACGGTGCAATTTTTGTAGCTAATAACCGCTGTGCCGTTGATAGTGGTATAAGGGCCGCACGAAGAGTTGATGTTGACGTTCATGGCGTTCATGATGATAATGTGTCAAATTTCCGGCTCAATTTATTTTCGTCGTTTCCGGATTCTTGCATGTCGCAGGTAGCAGGCCATCCCTCCAAAATTTTCCTGATGCAATCTCCGTTGCTCGTCCGCCCAAACTCCGCATTATTACAAACGTACAAATTATGAATTTTAGGACATTTAGATTCTAAGTACATAAATTGAAATTTTGGATTGAACAATAAAAACTTAGGAAGTATTACAAATTGTATATTATTTAAGGGTAATGGGACCATGTGTGCTAGGGTATAGACTTCTTTTTCGAATATCGGTACTTTAATTTTAAAAATGATTTTATTGTTTTCATTAGTTGTTTCCAAGTTGATGAGCCTGTAAATGTGCTCCTCATTTTCTATGTTAATGTTTTGTTCCGAAAGAATGTCTTTAATAACTTGGACTTCTAATGGACTCAAAATAAATTTCGGAATGATCTGTAATTTAGCTAAGAGAAGGCTTTCGGCAATATTATTCAAGTGATTACTTAAAACGTCTATACTATAGCCCATGCGATTAAAGTATTGTAACATGTGTATTTCTCTGTGTTCTTGTGTTAACGTAGTATATACGTTGTCTTTAAAATTGTTTACAAATGTGTTGATAGTGTTTGGTTCATTGTTTATATGTTCAGTAATATTCTTAAATCTATCGATTATATTGATATTAATAATAAGTTGATTTTTAATGGTATTACTCAAATTATATTCTATTCCTTCAATTTCTTGGAGTTTGTTGTTGATTTTACTTTCATCCGCGGTATCCATATTGCCCGTAATGATCTTAACTAAACTACCGAGGCCATTTATGGCTCCTCTTTTCTTTCTGATATTCGGATGGATAGAATGAATCCTATCATATAATTGTTTAATTTTTATTTGTAAGGATGCAATTAATTCTTTGGAAAAAGTCATATCCATTGTAATCTTAATATTTTCCTCAATTTTTTTAATATTTTTGATGAAATCGTTTAAATCTATCGTGTGCGCTATAGTTCGGAAAGAGCGTATTACCTTTGCATCTCCTAGATCGATTTTTATGAAAGGGGATTGGGGTGCAGGATGTCGAATCTGGAATTCTTGGGCCGAAAACAGGCTCATCCTGAAAAGTTAGTTTGAGGAAATAGGGGAATTAAATTAGTCACTTTTCTTTTTAGTTCTTCTTTTAATCTTGTCTTTGTGTAATTTTTGTCCTTTAGTGGTGGTAATTGTTACCCCATTGTCTTCCGACACTTTATGTTGAGAGAACCTAGGTGTTAGATTGTTCCTTCTGTTTTATTTCCTAAATATTATGTCATCTTGTTCTACAGGAATAGGGTCTTCCCTGTCCAAGTTGAGTTTGTCTGTCTTAATTTTGACCCTTTCTTGGGCCTTTAGTGCTATTTCTGGGTATAGTTTGGCCCTAAATTCGTTTAATTCTTTTAAAAAGTCATGTTCGTTGTTGAATTCTATTTCCCTTAGGAATGTGTGTGTTCTTCCAGTAAAGAGCTCGTGAGGTGTCAGTTTCGTAGCTGAGTGTATGCTGTTGTTATAAGTTATAAAGGTTTCATTCAAAATATCATCATGATTGATTTCTAGTTTTTCCCTCTTTTTACCCTCATATATAATACGGTAAATTTCTGTCAATGTGGAATGGAGTCTTTCGACTGGAGCGTTACTTGAAGACTGTTGGAAAGAAGTAATGTGTGTATCTATGTTGTATTGAGAACAGAAGTCTTTAAAAATCTTCCCAGAAAATTCGGCTCCTTGGTCATGTACTATTTTTTGGGGTATACCGAATGTATTCAAAAAGTTTGTAAGAGCCTTTACAATATTTATACAATCCCTAGCTGGCACTGTATATCCACTAGCGAATCTAGAGAATTTGTCGATTATGGTTAAAATTGTCTTTACGTTTATGGTATATAAGTCGATATGGACAATAGATAATGGTAGTTCCGGTGTTTCGGTTACTTGGAATTTGTTTTTCTGGGGCTGTCTGTCGTATTTTAGGGACTGGCAAATGTCACAGTCATTTATAATTTTGGCAATTTTCTGTTTCATATATGGGAAGTACGCTTGTCGTTTAAATTGATTATGTGTTTCATCTATACCTCTATGATTTGTGCGGGAGTGATATTCCTTGATAGAAGTGTCTTGCTCCTCTGTCGTAGTTAAATCTTTTAGTAGTACGTTACACCTAACTATTCTGTATAACCCTGAATTCGCAAAATATTTTGTATATGTTTGATTGAAAATGTGGAATATGCCATTATTCGTCATGATAGCGTAAGTCTTATGCGGGGTGATCTGATCTTTGAAAATTTTGACCGAATCTCTTCTGTAAATTCTTTTTCGGTGAAGGTTTTTCTGATTTTGTTCTTGAATATTGACTGTGTGAGTTTGTTAGGTTTGGGTCCTGTTTTGAGTATAATTTGTAAATTGAATTCGTTCAGGGGGGAATTGGAGCTTCTAATGTCCTGGTTGTTTTTGGGTGTCAAGTCGTGGACGTTAGTTTCGACGCGACTTAGCGCGTCAGCCACTACGTTTTCAGCTCCCTTTTTGTATTCCACTTCATAGTCGTACTCCAAAAGTTGGAGTTTCCAACGAACTAACTTGGAATTGGGTTCTTTAAAGTTCATTAACCATGTCAAGGGTCGGTGGTCCGTCTTGATTTTGAATTTATTGCCGAACAAGTATGGTCTGAAGTATTTTGTCGCCCAGATGATGGCTAACATTTCCTTTTCCACTGTAGAGTAATTTCTCTCTGTGTCGGACAGTGTTCTACTAGCAAATGATACGGGTCGTTCAATGCCTGTTTGGCCCTGCGATAGTACTGCCCCGATTGCCACGTTGCTGGCATCCGTTGTTAGTACAAATGGTTTTGTAAAGTCAGGGTATTGTAAGATTGGGTCATTGCGAAGTAAGATTTTGCATTTTTCAAAGGCTCTGATGTATTCTTCATCAATCTTGACCATTGTCTTTCCTTTTAGTTGCTGTGTCAAAGGTTTGGTGATTGAAGCAAAGTCCCTAATGAATTTCCTATAATAACCTAAGAGGCCTAAGAATGATTTAATTTCCTTCTTGGTTTTCAGAATTGGAAACGCTTTAATCGCGTGAATTTTCTTTGGGTTAGGTTTTATCCCCTCATTCGTGACTACGTGTCCCAAATATTCGATTTCCTTACGGAAAAAATCGGATTTGTCCGGTTGAAGTTTAAGATTGCCTCAGCTAGTTTCGAGAGTACTCTGTGTAAGTCATTTATGTGTTCTTGCAATGATGAAGAGAAGACAATTATATCGTCTAAATATACTAAAAAACATTTTCCCTTGAGGTCGGCTAGAATATTATCCATAATACGTTGAAAGGTAGCTGGGGCGTTAGTAAGCCCAAATGGCATTCTTATGAACTCTTAGTGACCACCTTCTGCCGTGAAGGCTGTTTTGGGTGAGTCTTTTGGCTCCATTTCGATTTGGTGGTAACCACTTGCTAAATCAAGGGCCGTGAAATATTTTGCTCGACCGATCTTGTCTAGCGTTTCGTTAATATTCGGCATTGGATATTTATCCTTTATGGTCTTCTCGTTAAGCTTTCTATAGTCTATGACCAATCTCCACTTCTTTTTTGTAGGGTCATTCGATTTTTTGGGCACCAGAAATATATAGGAGCGCTCCAGGGGCTATGGCTATGCTTAATTATGTCTTGGTCGAGTAATTTGTTTAGTTGCGTTTGGATTTCCTGACTTTCAACTCTACTGTATCTAAACGGTCTATTATAGATAGGAATGTCGTCAGTGGTTTTGATTTGGTGTTTAATGTGGTTTGTAAAAGAAAGTTTTTGGTTTTCAGTATGGAAAAGATTAGCAAACTCTTTGCAAAGCTTCCTTAAAGCAGAGTCTTCTTCGGCATTTAAATGATCGCATTTAATGCACATTGATTCGTCTTTTACATTTGGTGGTTGGATCGTCTTTGATTTGGTTTTAGGATCAAATTCTAAAAATTGATCTCTATGATATTGATCGACTTTTAAATGTGAATCTAGTACAAAGTTCTGTCTGTGGTCGGCATAGTTTACCACCTCCATCAAACTATTATTATCATTGGCTTCATAAAGGCCACCGGAAATTATCAAGTTGTTATTAATTTGAAGATCCTCACAGAAGAAGGTGCCGTTAGTCAAATTTACAGGTAAAGATAACACGACCTTAGAAAATTCTTCGATTATGTGAACTTTGGTAGCGGGGTTTCTTTCTTGAAAAATCTGTAATTTGCATAGTGTAGTTTGGAGACTTGATTCAGGCAGGTTGAGAACGGCGTTAATTGGTGAGAGTAAGTCCATGCCTATCAAGCCATGGAAGAAATCATGGAAGTGAAATAAAATCATGGAGAAGCGTTGGTGGTGTTTGAATTCTTTGAATAGCGGAACATCGACCTTTGTGTAGAGTTTGTGTGTATTAATAACTGTCTTTATTATGACGGGATTGGTCAATTCTATGTGTTCTGTTATAGGGATTAAATCAGGGTTAATAAAAGAGACGGAGGACCCTGTGTCTACCAGAAAACGTAAAGGTTTGTTATTCAAATTGATAACTACGTAGGGAAGTATAGGGCCATATTTATCTTTGTTTAAGTACCCTGATTGTGGATCGAGGCCGGTCCTTGAAAATTTTCTCCCTCGCTAATGTTGTGCAGTTCGTATTGTTGTTGTTCAGTAAAATGTGAGTTTGCGTTTCCTGATGATGTTGTGGGAGTAGGAGGGCCTTGAATTGCCCTGGTATTAGAATGATTCTTCTGATTAAAAGGGTTGCTATTGTTGTATCCCTGTTGGCCATTTCTGTTCTGATTATTACCCTGTTGGTTATATTTGTAACGATTATTTCCCTGTTGATTGTGTTTGTACTGACTATTTCCCTGTTGATTATATCCGTATTGATTGTTTCCTTGTTGATTGTCTTGGTTATTTCCCTGTTGATTATTTTTTCCATTTTCTAATTTGGTTATTGTTTGAGTTAGTGTCTGAAGTCGGATTAGCGCTATTCCAATTCCGCTTTCCGGAATTGTCTTGTCTCTGTCTAATGTAAATGTCCCTCTCCTTAATTGCCAATCTGTAGGCTTCTCTGAGGTTATCAGGTCTCATAGACCTAATAGTGCCTCCAAGTGGACCTCTAAGGCCCGTCAAAAACACGTGCAGACTTGCACTGGAAAACATTTGCTTTTTAGTCCTTACCAATAATGGTTCAGACTCCTCGTTTTCCGCTAACCTATGGAGTGCTGCATTGCATCTTGAAATCTGGTCATAAAGGTTTTGAATAGAGAGGTTCTTTTGAGCCAAACCGTGCAGTTCGCGCATTAAGGTTGGCTCATCCCTTTTGTCCGTACAGTGAATAAGTAATGTTTCTTCAATGTCTCTTAAGGACTGCAGTAGCAACCCCAACACACGACATCGAGTAGCTCAAACCATTTGCCCTAAATGGCTGTGCACTTGTTGTGATTTGAGCCAACACCAAACCTCGCAACATGTTGTATCGCACCAACTGTCGACACATGTTCGCCCTGAACCTGCGTCAGACCGTATCGGGTCCAACAAGAAGTTTGATTTGCTACTAAATGATCAAACCAAATTGTTGGCACAACGTTCGTGCGGCGGCTAATGCGTCGGCTCACTCACAATTTTCTCGATTGATGTTGAAACTAAATTACACTTTACACATACCTAAACAACTTTTGTTTCACTTATTTTGTTAATAGTTCACTGTTTGGCATTACAATTTGATATTTCCGAACTCACTGTCCAACATTTTTTTTTTTTTAATTCATTATTATGTTATGTATACATTCTTCTTTTGCACAAAGTTTCTTTTCTTTCTTTCTTTTTTTTTTTTACACACATTTTGTTAACAACTATCTTACATTAGGAATATTATTGTAATCTTCATCCTCCGGGAGAAGTCCGTAAAGCGGCTGCGCCAGTTATGAGTCTTGAGTCCAAGTTATAATAAAATTATGAGATTAAGTTCCAAGATATGACAACCGTCTTGTTTGAATTGCTTGTTGAGAATAATTCTTTATTATAAAAAATGCTTAGGTTCTATGGTACATGGAATATGGAATGGAATCGAAATCTGCATTGTCGGCGGATTTCGAAAGGCAGCTGGCTTGATCGCTGCCGTTGGGCTATTTCGCTTAGTCGGCAAAATAGTCCAGACGTGGATCAGCATATCCAGCGGATGTCAACAATGTTGCAACAATGTTAACATACCGAGTGACCCATATGGGTCGCTCGTGGCGGTTTGTTGGGCGGAGGCGAGACAGAGGTAGGGGAAGAAGCAGTGGTGGTAACTCGGGCGGTTATCTTGATGTGGTAAATGTACTGCTAAGCCACGGCGCTAGCTTGAATGAGCACAATGTGGTTGGACGTACACCGCTGATGAAGGCCGCATGTGGCGGGCATGTGGAAGTAGCCAAGGTTAGTATCGAGTCATAGGCAGTATACAGAATGTATAAACTACTCTCACATTTTAATCTGCTGATTAATCTAATGTTTAATGTCTCTCTCATAGGTGCTTCTCGAGCGTGGAGCAAGCATCAACACCCGCTCCAATGAGCACAACGAGAGTGCATTGTCAGTGGCTAGTTACAAGGGTCATCCCGAATTGGTGTATATCCTACTGGAAGCTGGCGCTGATGATTTGAACTTCGCTCTTTCAGCGGCTTCAAAAGGTGGCCAAGTGGCAGTAGTGGAGTTATTATTAGAATACGGAGCGGAAATCAATAGTTCCACCTTTCCACTGCCATCGCCGCTGGAATGTGCAATTTCCAATAGTCACCTTGACGTTACCACTTTGCCCATTGAGGCCGGCGGCAACATTAATGGGGCCATTTCAAATGGCAACACATATCTAATGATGGCAGCTGGCAAGGGGGACCAGAGAATGGTGGAATTGATATTGGGTTACGGTGCGGCTGTGGATGCAGAGATGGAAAATGGAGAAACGGCGCTCATGATTTCGTGTAAGAAAGGACACACCGTTGCGGCTAGTGTGCTCCTATCTTATGGCGCTAATGTGGAGCATATGACGGCGGACAAACGTACGCCTCTTATGGAGGCTAGTCGTGCCGGCCACTTCACGACCGCGAACTTACTTATCGAGAAGGGCGCACGCAAGTAGACGACCAGATCGTTGGTAAAATTTATTATTATATAGTATGTACTTACATATCTATTATATAAAGAGCTAGAGACTGAAAAAATATTGTTAAATACACAATATTATCTCTCTCTCTCTCTCTATCTATCTATCTCTCTCTCTCTTTCTCTCTCTATTTGCTATTGTAATTATGTTCAGGCAATTTTCAGTTCATGTTTATGATTTCCTCTTTTTTTTTTTCCCCCTCTTTGAAATTGAATTTAAAAATCATATGTCACCATCAAATTTGTTAAGGGAAGCTGGAAGAAGAAGAGCTCTCGTATTTTACCCGTTGAGGGTGCTTCAAAGAGATTAAATACAGGCATAAAGCCAAAACTGCAGCCACAAAAAAAAACAAAACACACTTTTGCATATCAAAAGTGAGTTTTAGCAAATATTTCAATTATTAGTTTAGTGATTTTAATTACGGCACTTTTAACCTTAAATTTCAAAATATATATTTAAATAGCTTTTATGAACGCAGTTCCATTTAATTGCCGGCTATTAAATGAGCAATTTTTTAATCCCAACGAAATATGTTTTATTTAAAAAATGTAATAAACTTTGACAGCCAAATCTTTCAGTGACACTCACGCATACGCCAACGTCCGTGATGAGCGACTCAATCGCCATGCAGATGGCATCCGGGTCGTCAAACGCCGACAGAAACCACTTGAGAATTGCAGCAGGCAAATAAGTAAAATGTACTGTTTACGTTCTTAATTTATGTAAACATGAGAACAGAATATTGCATACTTTTAAGCTGATCATGCAAAGAACATAAAAAAATAAAGAAAACTACAGTCGAGTATGCTCGACTGTGAGATACCCGCTACTCATTTTGAACAAAAGCAAAAAATATACCAACATAATATACTGTAAAAATATTTAAAATATGCCAAATTGTATATTTTGCACATCGATATAGTACCTTAATCTAAATATTTCACAGACGGCACAGTATACCACATTCTCAGCCATAGTAACTAATGCGTTTTTGCCCATACAAAAGTATTTCTTTAATAACTTCGGCAATTTTTAGCTGATCGCAATTTTCAGGAATCATTATACCCGCTACCCATAGGGTAGAAGGATATTATAACTTTGTGCCGGTAGGAAACGTAACAGGTAGAAGGAGGCATCTCCGACCCTATAAAGTTTGTATATTCTTGATCAGCGTCAACAGCCGAGACGATCTAGCCATGCCCGTCTGTCCGTCTGTCCACATGAGTAGGTAGGATATGGGAGTTCCAGGCCACTTTTTCTGCTCTAAATGATGATTCATCAAAAAATCATGGGGCTTCCGGGAGCACATTTTGAGCTCAAAATCGTGACTCATCAAAAAAAAAATCAGCTCTCGAAACCGTGACTAATCTGTTATCAGTTCAAGGTTACTACGCGTTCAAGGTTACTACGTCGGTCATGAGCATGAGTAATGTTATCAGTTCAAGGTTACTACGCCGGTTACTACGGCTTTACTACGTCGGTCATTTCGCCGGTCAAAAGATTGTGAGTAATAGTATAGTAATAGTATAGTAATACTACATTTAAATGAGTAATACTATAGTAATAGTAGTTTTAATCAGTTGATTTTGTAGCAATCGCAACGTCATTACGCCGGGCAAGATCATGAGTAATACTATAGTAATATTACATTTAAATGTGTAATACTACTTTTAATCAGTTCATTTTTTCTTTGTGTGTGTTGAACCCCAGTAGTTGAAATAACCCGTTTTTATACATAGCACATTTCTGTACAAGGAAGTACTAATTAGGGTCACATGTCATTAATGTCAATTTAGGGGTAATAAAGATGCAATTTAATTAGGGTAACCTCTTGAAATGTCAAGTGTGAGGTAATAAAGATGCAATTTAATTAGGGTTAGTTGTGGAAAATGACAAGTGTGGGATTTGTCTGACGAATCGTACGCGACCCGAGACGGGGCGATGAAAGGATCGGGATCGGGGGCGTTTCGTCAGACAAATCCTTCGGAGTCGGGGTCGGGGTCGAGATCGCTTGTCCCGAGACGCTCTCGGGGTCGGAGTCGAGATCGCTTGTCCCGACACGCCCTCGAGGTCGGGGTCGCAATCGGTCTCGTACTCGAGGTCGCAATCGAAAACGATTCGTAGATCGAGGACGAAAACGTGCAACGAACACGTACTACGATACGCTCTCGAGGTCGTGTGTCCCGAGACGAGACGGTGGGGGGTCGGGGTCGCAGTCGAAAACGATTCGTAGATCGACGGCGAAAACGTTTAACGAACACGTGCTACGATACGCTCTCGAGTTCGAGACGAGACGGGGGGTCGCAGTCGAAAACGATTCGTAGATCGAGAACGAAAACGTGAACGAACACGTGCTACGAAACGCTCTCGAGATCGTGTCTCCCGAGACGAGACGGTGAGGGGGTCGGGGTCGCACTCGAAAACGATTTGTAGATCGAAGGCGCCTTGCACGCTAGCTAGCATCGCTAGCTGTAAAACGATCGTAGGCGCCACGCTATCTATAAAACGAACGAAGGTGTGGCGCCCACTTGTCTCGTCATTTCGAATGTATTCGAAATCGGAGCGGAGGAAGGACGATGTGATGAACGTTAAAAGGATGGGAACGTGAAGTAATTCAGACGAGAGTACAACACCATTTCCAAGACACTTGAAGATAAAATAGAAAATCTGAAAGAAAAGCCGAATATTATAACCAAGATGGAATGAGACTAATACACCATGAATACCCAAGGATATTCGTCCACTATTCAATTTTCCTCGGTTTTCATCCAAAACCCTAAAATCCTTAAAATCACTTCTAGTTTGTGACTCGAAGATACACATCGGCTCCGCGATTCTCCAAAGTTAACAATATTTAAAAATTGTTAAGTGAATAATTGTCTAGTGAAAAATTGTTTAAACATTCGGTATTAACAATAAACGCTCGTCGAAAACAAATTATAATTGTGGAGTGAAAATTGTTAATAACTTTCAAAATCAAGTTTGTTTAAACAAATTATAAAATTCGAAAATTATTAAACAACATTGTAAAAATCAATTTTACAATACACAATCAAATACTTTAAAAACAATACTACAAATAAAATAAAGTTTATTACATTCAACCAACAAATAAAAAAGAAACAAAACAAAAACATCAACATGAATCCCGAGAATATCAACAACTTCAACTACACCACCAACACCATCAATGGGGAGTATTGCTATTCCTGCCAGCATTACCTACCTGCAGGTATGCAATGGCATTTCCACGCTCGCACTGATATACATAAATACAAGTCTATCCGTCCGGTGGACGGAAGAATCAAGCAGATTGTGAATGGATACAAGGGACGTATTCTCCAATACATGTTTGAGAATGAGGGAGCGGATGTAAGGATGCCTATGGAATTCCTAAATGAGGCTGGATTAGCACTGATCCCTCACTTGGAATGCGTGATGACTACCCACCTATCATCCAAATGCAATTTTGAGTTGTTTGCTGAGTACATGCTAATAAAAGAGTATGATATTCAACAAGAAATAAAATCGTTCCAGAGCACAATGTCTCAGGTTACGACTGGATCCGACTTCACCCGCTTCTTTGAATTACATAAAAATGTGATAGACGCAAAAATGAGTGAGTTTCAGGAAAAGGATAGTGGATGGACCTTGACACGAATTATTAGGCTGGAGCTTAATGTTTACAAATGTGATCCGACAAAAGGATCTAATCATTTTGAGCTTCCGCTTAAATTAAAAAATAGAAAGGCAGTTGTTAATGTACAAAACAAAGATGCTTTCTGTTTTAAGTGGGCAATTATATCAGCCCTCAAACCAATAAGTAGATCATACCATTGTAATAGTTATGGTGTTGAGATTACGTCTCCAATAATTGAGGTGAATAACATAAAGATTGACTTCAATGGATTAACATTCCCGATGGAAATTCGAAAAATAAAAGAGTTCACTCAACGAAACCCTCACATAAGTTTAAATGTTTTCGGGTATGATGAGGAATCTGACAAAATAATTGGACCACTTTACTGCGATGGAGTGGAAATGAGAATCCACATTAATTTGTTATTCGTCGACGGACCAACGGCGGGTATTCATGGACACTATGTGTGGATTAAAAATATTTCATCGTAAGTACATTCATTAAATTTGAAAATATCACAATCACCTTACAATTTCATTTTTCATTCACAGTCTACTTGCCAAACAACTGGGTAAACATCGAGTTAAGCGTTGGTTCTGTAATCAATGCTTACAATACTCGACGAGTGAGGAGAGGGCGGCTCAACATACATTGAGATGTAGTCGGATGGTTACCGAGGGACCAAGAAAGGATCAGAAGATCACCTTTAAAAATCATCACCGTCAGTTGGAGGTTCCGTTCGTCGTGTATGCAGACTTTGAATGTATATTGGAACCAGTATCATTAGATGTAAGTGTAAACACGAAAATTATTAATAAGCATGTGCCAGTAGCATTCGCATACTACATAAAGTGTGCATTTGACTCTGGCTTAGATAAGTTTGTTTCGAAGACAGGAGGTGATGTTGCTCGCACTTTCATTAAAAATTTAACGTCAGATTTGTCCGATTTGTATGAGAACCACATGAAAATAGTGGTTCCAATGCACATGAGTCATAATGAGTTAGATAATTTTAGGAAAGCGAGCATTTGCCACATATGTAAGGGTATTTTAAATAATGATAGAGTGAAAGATCATTGTCATTTTACAGGTAGATATAGAGGTGCAGCCATAATTCCTGTAATCTTAATTACAAGACGGGTGATTTTATCCCCGTATTCTTTCACAATTTCTCCAAATACGATTCTCATTTGTTTGTTAAAGAACTTGGAGAAATTGAGGGGGAAATAAAAGTTATTCCTTTGAATAAGGAATTGTATATTTCAATTTCTAAATATCTCCCTCTAAGGAAAAATATGCTAGAAATCAGGTTTTTGGATACTATCAGATTCATGCCCTCTAGTCTAGACACACTCGCGGGGAATTTGAGTGAGGAGAATTTTAATGTGCTGAAATCACAGTACAAAAACAAGTCCGATTTTGAACTACTTCGCAGGAAAGGAGTTTTCCCATATGAATATTTAGATTCTGTTGAAAAACTAGATGAAACTTCTCTCCCACCGAGATCCAAGTTCTATAGTAATTTAACAGAGTCAGAATGTTCAGAAGAGGATTACGCTCATGCCATCCAAGTATGGCATCATTTTAATTGTCGTTCATTGAAGGAATACTTAGAATTGTATTTGAAAACTGATGTTTTATTGTTAACAGACGTTTTTCAAAATTTTAGGGCAATTTGTTCTTCAATTTACAATCTTGACCCAGCCCATTATTACACTACACCAGGATTGTCGTGGGATGCTATGTTAAAAACCACAGAGATTGAACTCGAGTTACTCACTGATATTGATATGATTACATATGTTAAGAGTGGAATTCGGGGTGGGTTGGTGCAATGTAGTCATAGACATACAAAAGCAAACCACAAATACTTAAAAAATTTCGATCCTACTAAAGAATCGGAATTTTTAATGTATGTGGATGCAAACAATTTGTATGGATGGGCTATGTCTGAACCACTACCTTACGGTGAGTTCAAATGGTTAGACACGAATCAGATTAAGAGTTTTAATCTAGAAAATATTCATGAAAATAGTGAGTATGGATATATTCTAGAGGTTGATCTAGATTACCCTTACTCACTTCATGATGAACATAATGATCTACCATTCTGTCCGGATAACAAGCTACCATCAAGCAGTTGTAAAACTCCCAAGTTAATAGCCGATCTCGCTGAAAAGAAGAATTATATCATATACTATAAGACTTTAAAACAGTGTATGAGACATGGCTTGGAATTAAAAAAAATTCACTCCATCCTTCAATTTAGGCAGAAAGCCTGGCTCAAAAAATATATTGATATAAACACTGAGCATAGGACCAGAGCCAAAAATAATTTTGAAAAAGATTTTTTTAAATTATTGAACAATGCTGTTTATGGAAAAACCATGGAAAACAGTGAAAAAAGGGTGGATGTACGAATAATAACGGAGTGGGACTATCCAGTTGAAAATAGGAAGTTAGGACGACCCAAATTATGTGCCAGGGATTTAATATCAAAATCTAATTTTCATAGTGCATCAAGGTTCAGTGAAACTATGTATGCAATTCAAATGAAGAGGTTACACAACATTTGTGATAAACCAATTTATTTAGGATTTGTAGTGTTGGAGATGTCAAAATATAAAATGTATGACTTCCATTATGACTACATGAAACCTAAGTTTGGGAAAGCACTCAAATTAAATTATATGGATACGGATTCATTTATTTATAGCATAAAAACACAATGATTTTTATGCAGATATTCGGGATGATGTGGAGTTAAAGTTTGACACGTCCGAATATCCAGATGAATTGGCCGAGTTGTATAAGTTTAAGAAATGTAATAAGAAACGATTAGGTTTCTTTAAGGATGAGTTGCATGGTAAACCAATGACTGAGTTTGTTGGTTTACGCTCAAAAATGTATGCATACACTTATGAAAATTTCGATAACTCTGGTGAAATATGCGTCAAAAAAAATAAGGGGGTAAAGGCATGTTGTTTGATGGGCATTTCATTATCAAATTATTCAAATACTTTGTATACAGGAAAGCAAGAACGTTCTAGTATGCAGTTGTTTAGGTCTAGAGGGCATGAAATCACTACAGTCGAAGTAACAAAAACTACATTAGATAGTCAGGATGATAAACGAATAATAGAAGAAGATAAGATTTCAACTATAGCAAGAGCACATTATTTAGTAATACCCTTTGAAATTGAGAGTTCCATATCAATTTTAGAAGCGGAGTCAAGAGTTTGGCGCAGCCAAATGTTTGCACTACAGAACTCACACAGTAACCAAACTAGTGTGAACAAAATAAATAATCTTAAAAGAAAGTTGGATAATAATGAAAGTGCGATCAACATTTACGAAGGACAATTAATATGTCATTTCTTGTTAATAGATAATATGAAAAAAAGAAAACTAGATGATTAGATTAATAAACAATACTTTATTGAAATTGAAATGTATAAATTAAAAAAAATAAAAAATGTTTAAAATTAAGTGTACATATTAGTAAATTAAGAAAAATAAAAAATTATAAATAACTTGAAGATAAAATAAAAAGAAAAAATACAAAACACAAAATTGTTTTCAATCTTATAATATTACAAAATTTCATTCTTATGAATCCAGCTGTCTTCGGTTTTGGGGAAGCCCAACCAGCGCACTAGAGCTCTATTGCCTTTCTTTTTTAACACTTTTTCAACCAGATAAGTGTTAGGAAAACTTGTTTTTTTCAGTTCCTCTTTGTAGAAACCACCTTGAATTGGATTCCCATTGAAGTCTTGTAGTAAGTATGTTGTTGGGTAAGTATTTTGTACTTTGCTTATTTTAAAAATTTCAGTTGTCCAATTAGGAGTATAGCCTTTTTCAAATACGTGTTTGTACTTGCTGATGCGTACATAGTCACCCATTTTCAATTTGCTTCCCGCAAACATTTTAATGTTATTGTAGACGGTTTTCAAAATATGTTTCTCATTTTTAGTATTTACATTAACGGGTGGCATTCGTATAGTTCTATGATGTCTATTGTTGTAAACGGAAATTAGTGATTTGAATATATCAACCCACTTGTATGTACCATTGAAACTAAATTCACGCCACATTAGGTCTTTTAATGATCTATTAAATCGTTCAACAATTGAGGCCTTTAGACTACTAAATGTTGAATAGTGGTTGATTCCATATCGTTTCATTAATATCTTAAATTGGTGTGTTAAAGAACTCTTTTCCATCGTCTGTTTGAAGATTTTTGGGGAATCCTCTCCCTGATTGAAATATTTTCTCCATGGCCTCAGCAACATCTTTTGCATTTTTAGACTTTATTGCTTCCCCCCATCCAAATTTTGAGAATGTGTCTCTATCACTGTTAGCATGTAGCGATACCCATTGTTTGAGTGTGCATACTTCCCCATTTCAACCAAGTCAGCTTGCCATAATTCGTTTATCCCTTTTGTTATGACTCTACGTCTAAGAAAATGCTTACGTGAAGGAGCATGTATTTCATTAATTATTCCCCGTCTAGACATATTTATTACTTTCGAATATGAGAGCGTATAATTTTATCAAGAATATCTGATGTAGTTTTCTCAGTCTTGATTATTCGCTGATCAACTGTAGTCAATTTATCGGATAATAATCTCTCATTCCTTTCTTGATGACTTGAAATCATTGATGTTAGAAAATTTCTCAAATCGTTTACAACTTGGTCTACATATTCTTTTATCGCCAAGTCGGCATTCTCAATTGGTAAGCGACCATTTTTTAAACGTCTTCCTTGAATATTATAACTTCCATCATTATCAATGTAGAGTCCTGGTATTTTCTCACGTCGTTTTAAATGAATAGAGATCTGCTTATCATTTACATAACGTCCAAACTTGTCAACAGACATGATGATTATAAGTTCATTTCAATATTATCAATCAATTATATATGAATTTAGTGTATAATTTGAGCCTCTCTCAATTCTTCAATTATTGATGTAATTTCATTAGTATGATTCGTATTTCCAGCTGTTTGAGAGGCAATTAAGAGTTGTAATCGTTCAACCAACTCATTTGGATCGTCCCAATATACATAATTGGGTTTATTCGTCGCGCGAGTGACATGAAACCAGTTCCAGAAACAATAGATTTTGAGAATTTATGTGTAGACTCGGCAGTACGTGATTTTGTTAAGAGCGGTTTAATAATTTTTGTATATTTCTTTTGCCTTGTTCCTCTGATCTGTCCATCGGAATTAAAATTTCTCCGGTGCACATTAGTTATCAATAAAATTTCATTATATATTTCTAGATCATTTGGATTATAATTTTGAGGTAGGCGGTGGAATATTAATGAATATAATCCACTTGTAAGACGCCAGTTTTTCCCATCATCCAATTCAATTTTTTTGTGAGTCACATTAATATGTGAATTCCCCAACATTAATTGTCCACTTGCATTTTTGTATGGACCATATGTCTTATCCAAAAGATCTTCCCGTGCCAGTTCACTGATATTCAAATTTTTTGAGTTGTCCTCATGTTGGATTGATTGACTCGCTATCGAAGGCGTTGAATGTATAGCTGTTTCATTTGATAACACGTTCGATGAATGAGAGGGCTCTTGACTCATTAACGGCAATGATGAATGGGGTGAGTCTTGAACCGGTAATGGAAGCGAAGTGTGGGGGGATATTTGCTTCATAAACTTAGTTGATGAATAAGGAGAACCTTCTCTCGCTAACGATTTCGAGGTATGAGGTAAGCCTTCAAACGATGTGTCTTCTATAGCTGGTTGAGAATAGAATTGATCATCATCATCATCATCATCTTGAACATTAATACTATCCATCCCCCAATCCAATGCCTTCTCAATATCATATTTAGGTTTCGAGAATTGACTCTTAGCACTGTGAAATGTGAGTTTCCTTTTCTTGTTAGGTGGTGTGTTTCTCTCTCGATCGATTGGAGAGTAGTTTTGCATAGTTTTTTTTTCCAGTCTCAACATTATTAAACTCTGATGGTATCAATGTATGAAATTTTTTGTTATCATTCACAAGTTCATGTAGTGGTTCAGTTATAGGTTTAAATGTTTCCTCCAGACCAATACTATTCTGACTTTTGAGTTGTTTAAGATCAGAAAATTTTTTTTTTTAGAGCATTTCGGCTTTTAGTTAATTGAGTTAAAACTTTTTGATTCATTTTCTTTCAAATTTATCTCATTCAACTGTTAGTGGATTAATGATTATTTCAGTCTTGTGGTCATTAGTGTACTGTGATCTATTTTACGAAACATAACCATATATAACCAATAAACAGATACATTAGCATGTTTTTATGAAGAGAGTTGGTTGTATAGATCAGCTATCAGACTGTTAAATAGATCAGCTAGCTATTCTTTTAAACAGACCTGGTTGTACAGACCTGGTTGTATAGATCAGATACCTAGTTGTATCGACCAGGTAACTGTTCTTTTAAACAGACCTGGTTGTAGAGATCAGATACCTGGTTGTATCGAACAGCTAGCTGTTCTTTTAAACAGACCTGGTTATACAGATCAGGTATCCGGTTCTGGTAACGGACCTGTTTCTGTTAACAGATCTGTTACAATTTCCCATATCCCCATCTAAAATTATGAAATTAAATTTTCAATTACATTTATTGACACAATGTAAAAAGAAGAAAAGTGACTGAAAAAGAAAGCTGAAAATTCCCCAAATTTACCAGTCCCCATTTAAAAAATTTTCGAATTTATATTTCATCACGTTTATTTATAATAAGTATCAGAACTAATAAAGCTGGAAAAGAAAGCTGAAAAAAGAAGGCTGAAATTCCCCAAATTTAGCAGTCCCCATTTAAAAAATTTTGTTATTTTATTTTCTTAATATAATTTATTGTTTTGTATATATTTTATTACATTTTCAATTTGAAAAGAATTTCTCCATCATCCTGTTTTGTTATGGTATAATTACCAGTATTTAATTCTTTAATGTATGCACTTTCAACTTTATCATAACATTTCGGAAGATAAATTAAATAGTTTTCCAATGTTAATTTTAGTGAATTGGTATTAAATTTACTTGGAACCTTCGACGCTTCATATATCCTGAATTCCGTATTCCTTGGAAGAGCGCGGAAAGGGAGCTTCTGTTTCTTCTTGATTCCATTCAAATATTTCAGTGTTGATTCAATCTCCATGTCATTTGCGAGGAATTGAATGTCCTCAGCAAGAGGAGTAATAAGAGGAAGATTAACTTCGGTGAAGTTAATCTCCTCTCCGTTGCTAACCTCAAACGATGGATTCATCCTGATTATTTGGGGTCTGTGTGTGTGTGTGTGTGTGTGTCTAGTACTGCTGTTGCTGCTGATAGTGCAGTTCTCGTTGTTGTTGATGCTGCTGTTGGTGAGGATGTTGATGATGGTGATGATATTGTTGCTGTTGCTGGTGCTGCTGGTGTTGTTGAGTGATGAGTGGATATGACTGAATGATATTTTCCTTCGAGTGGGTAGCTGATTTTATACTTCTCACTCCCCCTTCCACTGTTGTTTTCAAAGGTTTTCATTAGCTAAGGACGTTTTCCTTTGATTGGTTGACTTTCTAGCTGTTGCTAGCTGTAGGACTTCTCAAGTGCTAGAGAAGGACAACCATCCCACTCTTAAGTGTCTCCCTACTCTTCAACCGACATACACCACATTAAAAATTCTAAACATAGATGTCCACAGTTTACAGTCCCAAAATTTTGAAAACGTTCATAATTGTACTTAATATTTTTTCCTAAATATCTGACTACTTCTAATGGTGGTTGTAAATTCCCAAAACTATCGAAATAATAAGAATCTGATCCTCTCTTGTAATATGCTACCCAATGCGTTCCATTCGATATTGAGTCGGCTAAATTTATTATTCCACACTCGAAATGATGTGGAAATTTGGGTAATTGATCCTTCATATAAACACCTCGAAAATGAGGAATCTTTCTAAAGGCAAACTTCATTATATCAAAGTTTGATAATGCTCTCTTGGGTAGCATACCTATTAGTTTTTTTGAATGCGTTTTTGACTTTGATTATTTCTAGCAAATGATATACCATATCCATTTTTGTATGGTTGTAAATACAAGCCAGCTCCCAATGCAACCGTTTCCATTTTTTTATTATGCCTCTTGTTTTCCTCTAGATGTTGTTTAGCCATCTTTGCATTGTTAATAGATTTTACTATTGCTGCACTACCTGACGCCAAACTACCCACAGCGCTCAGAGCTGTTAAAATTGGGACAAGTGGCAAGAACCCACCTATCTTGGGTACATTTATAATACGTGGAATAACAACATTTTTCCCTACATCCCATCGAGTTTGATACTGCTTTACGTGCAACTTTTATTGCACTCAAGATATCAAGCGGTTTATTCTTTTTCAATTCCTTTGTAGCCTTTTTGATTATTGTAGTCAATGATGTTTTCACTCTTTTCTTTCTCTCCTGATTTGATCCCATTCCAAATTTTTTCTTCGTCTTCATCATGTTTGTTACAAAGTATGCTGCTGCTCTCTCTCCAATACTACTGTCTAACGCTTTTACACGATTCCAAGCCTTTTCAATTAAAACTGAGTCAGCTTTATGACGTTCACTCAACTCTTTACTGTTTGAATATGCAATATCATGCTCTCTACACGCTTCATCCAAACCATTAATTCCACGATCACCACGTGCTAATCGTTTCTCTAACTTTGTTCCAGGTCCACAGTAATTGTATCCAGGTATATGAGCCTCAAAAGGTAGAGAGTCTATTATATTGTTTACAAGACCACTACCCTGTTTGAATTTTGATTTTGAACTAATTAAATTATAAAAACGTTTGGCCATTTTATAGCAACCTCAATCATCAAACGTTTCCCATTGAATGAAGTACTTATCTCACTAACATGCGTTTTTTAAGACATAAGAAAAGCATACTAGTACGAAACATTGAGGGTGGTGGACATGGAGAGAATAATCAACAACCTCGACATAGTGTTTTGCTACCCAATACAATTAGAGCATTAATTGTTGGACCATCAAATTGTGGAAAAACCAATGTGATGCTTAGTCTTATAGAGAGTCCCAATGGTCTCAAATTTGAAAATATTTATGTATTTTCAAAGAGTTTATACCAACCCAAATATGAATATTTGGAAAAACTTATCAAGCCAATTCAAGGAATGGGATATTTTACATTCTCCGGAAACGATGCAGTGTTATCACCGCACGAAGCTAAAAATAATTCCATTATGATATTCGATGATGTGGCATGTGAAAAGCAGGATAATATCCGAAACTATTTTTGTATGGGAAGACATAAGAATATTGATTCATTCTATTTATGTCAAACATACACACATATACCGAAGCATTTAATACGTGACAATGCTAATTTTATTATAATGTTTAAACAAGATGATTTGAATATGCGTCATATATATCGAGATCACGTAAACAGTGACATGGACTATGAATCATTTATGGAAATTTCACGAAAATGCTGGGAGGAGAAATTTGGATTTCTACTAATCTCTAAAGATGATGATATGAAAAATGGGCGATACAGAAAAGGCTTTGATCAATTCATTATACTTTAAAAATATGAATATAAAACTAATGATATGATGATTAAACAACAGTTCAAACTCAGACTTCAAAATGTCTACATCACTAACATTTGCATTAAATGGAACCACATCAGTTATAACCGAAAATTTTTTCCCACAAATTGAATTAAATAGAAATTATGAGTGTGCTCTCATTGACTTTCACACATACAATTCTATACCAAACGTAGATAGAGGGAACAATCTATTTCATATTGGAAATAAATGTATAGAAATACCTGTTGGATCGTATGAACTCGAAGAGATTGCAACATATATTATTGATGTTCTAAAGGGGTATGGTTCTTATGATGAGTTAAAAATAGAAACCAACAATAATACGCTGAAAGTTCAAGTTACTACTAAAAAAGAAACAGTATATTTTAATCGTGAACGAAGTATTGGAAAGCTTTTTGGATTTGGTGCACGTATTCTAAAACCGCACAATGCTGAAATTTATGACTCAGATAATCCTGTGAATATTTTAAAAGTAAATACAATTAGATTGGAATGTAACATTATCAGTGGTTCATATGTAGGTAATAGACCAAATCATGTGCTTCATGAATTTGGAATCAATGTTCCTCCGGGATATAAAATGAGTATTACACCCACGAAACTTGATTTATTTACCTATCAACACTAGAGAAATAAGCACGCTCGAAGTACGGATAACTGATCAGGAGGGGGAATTAATCAATTTTCGAGGGGAAACTATATCAATTCGTCTTCATTTACGAGCAACAGAATGATTATTTATATATAAAAGGTCGTCACATCACCTCACAACTCCCATTACTAAATGTAAAGGTGAAGTGAAAACACCATCATCATTATCATCTCGAGGACCATCATATCCACGACCTGCGGTATCATTAAAAAATAAACTGATTTTAAAATCACTTGGATTTAATATTCAGTAAAATTACTACCTTCATTTCAAATGAATGAAATTTTTTTCGTGCAAGATAAACCTCACAATGATGAGAGTATCACGAAAAAAGAATATCACACTTATTACCCATATCAGCAGAACTTCAAAACAAATGATGAAGTTCGTATTACAATACAAAACCAAGATTTGTATGTATTACCGTCTGAAAGTTTCCTCCAGTTTGAAGGAACACTTAGTAAAATTACTAACCAAAATTCGGGCACAAGTACAACAAATGATGTTGCCGGCTTGCTTAAAAATAATTGCATGGCCTATTTTTTGATGAAATAAGATATGAATTGAACGGATGCGAACTGGATAGAACACGGTTTACTGGAATCTCATCTACTCTGAAAAACTTTCTTTCCATTGGTGGACAGGAGTCTCTATGTTATCGTAATGCCGGGTGGAGTGGAGGAGAGAGTATATCTTGCGGAGGTCATTTCAGCTTTTCATTACCACTAAAAATGCTAATGGGATTCGCTGAAGATCATAAAAAAGTTATATTAAATTGTAAACATGAACTCATTCTCTTGCTAGCTAAAAATATGAATGAAATGTTTGAAAAAACGGTCGGAGGTATTGAATATAAAATTGCTATACAGAACATTAGCTGGAAAGTACCCCACATTGTTCCAAGCGATACTACTAAAATTAAAATGTTCAATGTAGTCAAAAGTGGAGCTACACTTCCACTTTCATTCCGCAGTTGGGATTGTTATATAAATCCCTCGTTGGTACAGGGGACTCATCATGTATGGAACGTTAAGCTAGCTGCAAATAGAGAACGTCCACGGTTTGCAGTCATTGCGTTTACATTAAATGGCAATCTAATTACAAACAATTTGAGAAATGCAAAAGTGTATTTAAATTCTGAAGTATATCCATATGAAGATTTAAATGTAAAATTCAATGAAAATCGGTTTGCTGCCTTGTATGATATGTACGTGAAATTCCAAGAGAGTTACTACAACCGTGAGCCTCGTCCACTTTTATCACCACTAGACTTCAAGTCAAAGGCTCCTATTGTTGTTGTTGATCTTTCATATCAAAACGAGTCGGTCAAATCAGGGCCAATTGATGTTAAAATTTCAACTGAATTAAGAGTACCAAGTGAGTTGAATACAAAGGTATATTGCCTTCTCATTCACGATCGTCTAGTTGAATATACCCCACTGACCGGATTAGTTCAACGTATCGTATAATTTTTTCTCAAAATATTTCCTCATTCACCTTTTGGAAATCATTACGAGTAGACGTCAACGGATCGAAAGAAATTTAAAATGATATTGATTGAAAACAATACCAACTCCACAACTCATATTTCGATACAACAACTTATAACTGGCATAAATAATTTTATGAAAATGTTTAACGATAAAATTTTTTCCTGAACACATGGAATATTTATCAGAATCATTGAAATATTTTAATAATAGAATATGTGATGGACCATTGGTTTCTAATGTTCATGGTGAACATTTCGCATCCTGCTGTTGGGCTCATAACGATGTGGAGGATGGAGTCGATACATGTGCCTGTCATTTCTATACTGTTCGCTCACAAAAATCAAGAAAAATTATAAAAATGTATGTTAGTTTAGAGAATCGATTTTAAACAATGTATTTGAAAATAAAATTATGTTACATACAGAACATCCAAAGAAGAATATTATATCTTTACGGGAAATGGAATTTTTACAGCTCTATTCGGTTTTCTTTCAGATTTTCTATTTTATCTTCAAGTGTCTTGGAAATGGTGTTGTACTCTCGTCTGAATTACATCACATGCGTCACGTGCAAGACGCCTTCGATCGTTTTTCAGGTAGCGTTGGGTTTCCGAATATATTTCATCACGTTTCGTAACGTTGATTCGTGTTAGACGTTCACGTATTCGATCGTCTTGGATGTGGCGCTGCGTCACGTCATCACAACGTCCTTCCTCCGCTCCGATTTCGAATACATTCGAAATGACGAGACAAGTGGGCGCCACACCTTCGTTCGTTTTATAGATAGCGTGGCGCCTACGATCGTTTTACAGCTAGCGATGCTAGCTAGCGTGCAAGGCGCCTTCGATCTACAAATCGTTTTCGAGTGCGACCCCGACCCCCTCACCGTCTCGTCTCGGGAGACACGATCTCGAGAGCGTTTCGTAGCACGTGTTCGTTCACGTTTTCGTTCTCGATCTACGAATCGTTTTCGACTGCGACCCCCGTCTCGTCTCGAACTCGAGAGCGTATCGTAGCACGTGTTCGTTAAACGTTTTCGCCGTCGATCTACGAATCGTTTTCGACTGCGACCCCGACCCCCCACCGTCTCGTCTCGGGACACACGACCTCGAGAGCGTATCGTAGTACGTGTTCGTTGCACGTTTTCGTCCTCGATCTACGAATCGTTTTCGATTGCGACCTCGAGTACGAGACCGATTGCGACCCCGACCTCGAGGGCGTGTCGGGACAAGCGATCTCGACTCCGACCCCGAGAGCGTCTCGGGACAAGCGATCTCGACCCCGACCCCGACTCCGAAGGATTTGTCTGACGAAACGCCCCCGACCCCGATCCCGATCCTTTCATCGCCCCGTCTCGGGTCGCGTACGATTCGTCAGACAAATCCCACACTTGTCATTTCCACAACTAACCCTAATTAAATTGCATCTTTATTACCTCACACTTGACATTTCAAGAGGTTACCCTAATTAAATTGCATCTTTATTACCCCTAAATTGACATTAATGACATGTGACCCTAATTAGTACTTCCTTGTACAGAAATGTGCTATGTATAAAAACGGGTTATTTCAACTACTAACCCCGCAAAGTCGTGAGTGGCGCGTGTGCGCGTGTTTGTGTGCTGGCGGCGGGGGGCTGTTGTGGGGGGTTGGGCGTAGGTCTGGATCTGGATCTGAGCGGAGGTCTGGGTGGAGAACACACAAAAACTTAAGTTGAGGTATATAAATTTGTTTATTTATTTAATCGTATGATATATCAATTATATTACATTTATAAATCTTAAGACCTTCTTTGGTTGCAATAAATTGAAATTTAGCATCTGGTTCCTCTATTTCAATACCTAAATAGTAAACTGGAACTATTTGTTTAGGTGTAAATACATTGCACGATATTGTGAATGTTCCAATATTGTATGTCCAATCAATTACAGTATTATTGAATACTCCATATTTTTTTACCAACAGATACTCAACTTCATCGCTGAGTATAAGCTTTAGTGTATTTAGCTTCTTAGGTTGAAACATTTCTTCCCAGCAGGAAACAGGATTTGTTTCGATATTAGGGATTATTCCATTCATACGTTCTATGAACCAAACCAAGGATACCATCTTTCTAATATTAACGTCTAAGAGTATTTTAAATAAAATGAAAAATAATATTTTTGTTTGTATGTTATATATGTTGTTTTATTATAGAAAAATTTTATCCGCATTGTTATTGTTTTTCTGTGTTATTGTTCATTCTTGTATTTAAATTGCGATAATGTTGCATTGTATTTAGTGTTGCTCTTATGACACTCTCAATGCGATGACAAATGTTGCGAGGGTTGAAACAATTGCTTTGAATACATTGCTCCAATGAATTCCGCGGTGTTTCCATTGTTATTGTTGTTGTTGTTAGAGCTATTGAAACGTGTTCTAACAAATATAGTAATTTTAGCGTAGCATTTATGCTCTTTAAATCCTTTTCAGAAATTACATCCTTAAACTCCTCACAAAATTTATGTATTTGTGTGATTAACATGTCTAGCTGATCAGCGGTTGTACGTGTTGACATGTTTGCTTCCAATTTTACTACTGAACTGTATTGCATATATAAATAAAACAAAATAAGAAATGTTTTTTTTTTTTTATTTTTATTACATATATATTATATATAGATTATAACTTTTACAGATTTTGTACTTGCGAGGGCTTTGTCCCATAATAAATTTTAAATATATGTGTGTATAGTATAACAATATTTTAAATATATATATATATGTGTATGTATAAAACAATTATAAAAAGTAGACTCATTGAGAAATGTTTTCGTCATTGTGATTTGGCTTCCAAACCCTAAGAGCTTCTTAGGTTTGGGAAACGAAAGCACAATGACGAAAGCACTAATCAATGAAACTACCTAGTATAATTGTGTCATACACACATATATATATATATTTAAAATATGTGTGTGTGTGTGTGTGTATAGTATAACAATATTTTAAATATATATATATATATATATATATATATATATGTGTATGCATAAAACAATTATAAAAAGTTGACTCATTGAGTAGACTCATTGAGAAATGCTTTCGTCAGTGTGTTTTCGCTTCCAAACCCCAAGAGCTTCCAAACCCCAAGAGCTTCTTAGGTTTAGGGAACGAAGGCACATTGATGAAAGAATTTCGCAATGAGTAAACTTAATAAGTCTACTTTCTATAATTGTTTTATGCATACATATGCATTGGTAATTATATATATATATATATTTAAAATACCTAAATATTATATATCATGTGCAGTATAAAAATATTGTGTGTGTGTATAGTATAACAATATTTTAAATATATATATATATGTATGTATAAAACAATTATAAAAAGTAGTCTCATTGAGAAATACTTTCGTCAGTGTGTGTTCGCTTCCAAACCCCAAGAGTTTCTTGGGTTTGGGAAACGAAGGCACATGGACGAACGCATTTATCAATGAGTCTACTTTCTATATTTGGGTTATGCTCACACATATATATTTAAAATATCTAAATATTATATGTCGTGTGCAGTATAAAAAATATTGTTGTGTGTGTGTGTGTGTGTGTGTGTGGTAGTATTATATATGTATGTATAGTATAGTATTACAATATTGTATATGTGTGTGTGTGTGTGTATACCATAAGGGGACCCCCGATGATGTCACAGCTCCGGGTGATCTGGAAGACGCACTAACCAAGAGAAGAAAAAAATTGTTAAGTTTCTTCATATTTTTTTTTTTTTTTGTTAAGGGTTCTATTGTTGTTTTTGGGTATTTTTCTCTTATGTCCCTTATCTTTAAATTTATTATGGTTTCATAATAATCACCTCTACACTTTCTACATACTAGATAATCATATTGGTAATTATATTTATTTGCAAACAATGGAAGGCAGAATTCATTTCTATCTAGAGGTAAAATCCACCCCTCTCTTTTAATTTTTTTTTTACAACTATTACAAAAAAAATGGTTACCATTTTGTTGTTGTGGTGCTAATGGTTGTTGTAATATTAGCGGTTGATCATTCTCATGTGGTGTTGGTGGTTGCTGTTGATGTTGTTCTTCATTCACACGTGACGTTGTTGGTGGTTGTTGTTGTTGTTGTTGTTGTGGTTGTTGTTGTTGTGCTGATGGTGGTAGTGCTGGTGGCAGTTGTTCACTCCCATTTTGAGGTTGTTGTGGTGGTGGTGGTGGTTGTTCGTTAGAACAACCATTTTGAGATGCGTCAGCATTCATTTCTACATCATCATCATCATCATCATCAAGAACAACGTATTGAGAGTTTTGATAAAAATAGTAGTCATCCATTATATATTCACTTTTACTTTTTCAACTGTCAACTTTCAACTGTTTGACTAAATTTTTCAACTGTCAACTGTTTGACTAAATTTTTTTTTTTGTTCTGGCTTCTACAACTGAATGTAGTATAGTACTTATAAGCCGCAAGCAAGCAGTATTATGGGGACAACTGTTTGACAAAACTTTTTGCACTGGCTTCTGCAGCTGAATGTGAGGCAGTATTTATAAGCCGCAAAGCATTAGTATGGAGTTTTTTATCACTCTAACAGAACGCTAGCCTCTGTTCGGGATCGTTGTCATCGTGTGCAAAAGTGTGATGTCAGCAATCCACGCGAAAAAAAATCATACATACATACATAGGCCTTTGTTCTCATAGTTTTTCCGTATACAAAAGTATGATAACAGCAACCCACGCGAAAAAAAAAACCCTCATACATAGGTCTTTGTTCTCATAAGGTTTTTTAAAGTATGTCAGCAGAAAAATCAGAACGGAAAAAAACAACAACCCACGCGAAAAAAAAAAAAAAAATAAACGTCTTCGTTGTTCGATAAGAGAGGGAAAACAATCCCATGATCGTTATATATATATATAACCCCCCGGAAATTAAGTGCATCCTCACGCTCATTATATATATATATATATAAATAAAAGTATGTCAGCAGAAAAATCAGAATGGAAAAAACATCAACCCACGCGAAAAAATCAAACGTCTTCGTTGTTTGATAAGAGAGGGAAAAAACGGGAAACAATCCCATGATCGTTATATAAGCCCCCCGGAAATTAAGTGCATCCTCACGCTCATTATATATATATATATAATATATATAATCACTTTCGTCAACTGCGAACAAAGAGCATTATATACAAGAATTTTGCTATAAAAGATGAGGGAAAAACTCATTAAAAGCTCACTAACAAGTAAGATTCCCGTATACTTACATTAAATTTTTTAAAAAGAAAACAACAACAATAATGGCAAATATTTTGGACGAACTCAACGCTGTGATGCTTTCTTACCCAAGAACCATTTTGAGCGTTCGGGACATACCCTATGATGTGGATGTCGTTATCAACACCGCTGAGTTGAAGAGGACTGTTTATGGACTTCGCCTCATGTTAACTTGTGACACAAACATCGTTTTCCTGCCAGAACGCTATAGTCGTTTGACTAGTTCAACTGTCACGGAGCTTCAAACTGGACGATATAGTTTTCGTAAAATAAAAATCGGACCACAGTATTCATTTCATTTTTCATTGACTCCACAAGAAAGTTAAATAAAAAACTAAACAAAAAACTAAACAAAAAAAAACTATAAAAATGGACTTATTTATTTGTGAATATTGTGGGGAAAGTTTTCAGCTCAACCCATCTTTAAGACGGCATATAAGAATGAAACATAATACAGTCAACACAACATCTGGCGAAACACGATACTGTGATGTATGTGACCAAAATGTTGCGAATGTTAACTGGTCACATCATTTACGGACAAACTTACATAAACAATTATCTAGCGTGCAAATAAATGCTAACTTAAAATGTGTGAAAAGTGTATTTAATAGTCGAATTGAAACATATATAATTCAAAATATGAACAAAAGTAGTTTAAACATTACATTATTTTTCCAATCAATCGATGAACAGGTGAAACAATTATTAAAAGATGCATTGCAAAAACATGTTAATATAAAATTTAATTTTGAACTATTTTGCAACTACGTTTTAATTAAAGAAAGTGAAGACGATTGCAAAATTGAACTTAAATCACACCAAACTAAAATGAATACATTGCATTCAACAATGGGTGATAACGATGAGACTTTAAATGAAATGATTAATAATTTATATAATTATATAAAAAATGAAATGAGTGAATTTCAAGAACGAGACAGCGGTTGGTCATTAACTGAAATCATGCATTTAGAAGTGAACATAAATAAATACCAACCTCTAAGAGGTACAAATTACATTTGTTTACCTCAGCAAATATTAAAGAGAAATGCATGTGTCAATGTGAAAAATAATGATGTATATTGTTTTAAGTGGGCATTAATATCAGCCTTATTTGACATCAATAACGATCACAAAGAAAGAGTTTCTCTATATCAAAAAAAAGGAATTCACAACATTCAACAAGATACATTTATTATAAATAACACAACATTAAATTTTAGTGGATTGGAATTTCCCACATCGGTTAATAGCATTAAAATATTTGAAGACAATAATCCTGAAATAAGTATAACTGTTTTCGGATTGGATACAGATGACACCACAATAATCGGACCATATTATTTTACCAAGAATAAAACCACTAATGTATTATACAACATATATTTGTTGCTGCTCGAAAAGGAAGATAAATGTCACTATGTTTGGATTAAAAATATTTCAAGGTATCTATATATATATAATATTGAATCACATTAAGAAAATACCTAAAATTCTATTGTTTATTCTCGTTTAATTGACTCTAGAATGCTGAAAAAACAATTGACGAAACATAATGGAAAAATGTATTTATGCCGCACATGTTTACAACATTTCCATGATGCCAACAAACTGGAGCAACATAGCCTGGAGTGTAATAAAATTGTAACTGAGATGCCTCAAGCTGGTAATGAAGATTCGATATTAAAATTTAAAAAATTACAAAAAACAATTAGACGTTCCTTTTGTAGTATATGCTGATTTCGAATGTATATTAGAAGAGATAAATATTAAAAAAATCAGATAATATTAATCTAATTCAAAAGCATATACCATATGCATATAGCTATTACATAAAATGTTCATACAATAATAACTTGAATATATATCGAATATATCATGGTGAAGACTGCACATCACAATTTATAGATAGCATTTATAATGATTGTTTGATGTTATATGAAAATCATTTAAAAGAAATTAGGCCACTTGAACTAACAATTGAGCAATTAAATTCCTTTAATTTAGAACAAAATTGTCATATATGTGGAAATTTACTCAGTGAAAATGATAAAGTTGTAGATCATTGCCATTTAACAGGAGAATATAGAGGTGCTGCACATAATGAATGTAATATAAATTTTAAATTACCAAAATTTTTCCCAATATTTTTTCATAATCTCTCAGCGTACGATTGCCATTTATTTGTTAAAGAATTATCAAATATTGAAGGTGAAATTAATATAATACCGTTAAACAAAGAATTTTATATTTCTATATCTAAGAAAATTGTTATAGGGAAAAATGAAATTATAGAACTTCGATTTTTGGATTCATTTAGATTTATGCCATCAAGTCTAGATAACTTAGCAAGTTATTTAACAGATTCAAATTTATGCACTATTAAATCATTTTTCCAAATAACTGAAGAATTTAATTTAATAAAACGTAAGGGTGTATTTCCATATAGCTATTTAAATTCAATTGAACGATTGAAAGATACACAATTACCATCACGTGAAAGCTTTTATAATCAATTAACAGATAAGAACTGTTCACTCGAAAATTATGAGTACGCCCAAAATGTATGGAATGTCTTTAAATGTGACAATTTATTAGATTATTTATTGTTGTATTTAAAGGTAGACGTACTTTTGTTATGTGACGTTTTTGAGAATTTTAGAAGAGTATGTAAAAAAATTTACAATTTAGACCCATGTCAATATTATACAACACCAGGCCTATCATGGGATGCAATGTTAAAAATAACTAAAATAGAATTAGAATTACTAACCGACATTGATATGTATAATTTTGTAATGAAAGGGATTAGAGGTGGTCTTGTTCAATGTAGTAAACGTCATTCAGTTGCAAATAATAAATATTTAAAAGACTATGATAGTAACAAAGAATCAAATTATATCATATATTTAGATGTTAATAATTTATATGGATATGCTATGTCACAAGCTCTTCCATATAAAAACTTTAAATGGTTAGAAGAAAATTTAGAAACATTTGATTTGAACACATACACAGACGATTCTGCAATTGGTTGTATCTTAGAAGTGGACTTAGAATATAGCGAAGGTTTACACAACATTCATAATGATTTACCATTTTGTCCACAAAACAAAAGAAATGAAAATATCCAAAATACAAAATTGGTTGCTGATTTAACGCACAAGTATAAATATGTAATTCACTATAGGAATTTACAGCAATGTATTAAACATGGAATGATTTTAAAGAAAATTCACCGAATATTACAATTTGAACAATCTGATTGGCTTAAAAAATATATCGAATGCAATAATCATCATAGAACATTGGCTGTTAATGAATTTGAAAAAAATTTTTTTAAACTACTAAACAACGCTGTGTATGGTAAAACTATGGAAAATGTTGATAAGAGGAAAACAATTAAATTGGTATGTGATTGGGAGAGTAAAGGTAAAAGATTAGGGGCTAGAGCACTAATATCAAAATTTAATTTTAAAAACTCATTACAATTTACTGATAATATGATTGCAATACAAATGAAAAAAGCCCACGTTGTCTATAATAAACCAGTTTACATTGGTTTCACAGTCCTAGAATTATCAAAATATAAAATGTATAGTTTTCACTATGATTATATGATACCTAAATATCACGAAAACATCAATTTAATGTATATGGATACTGATTCCTTTATCTATGATATTAAAACTATAGATTTTTATAATGATATTCGTAGTGATATTAACCAACATTATGATACATCAGAATATGATGAAGATAATATTTTTAATTTACCATTGTTGAACAAAAAAAAACTGGGAATGATGAAAGATGAATGCAAAGGCAATATAATTAAAGAATTTATTGGGCTTAGATCAAAAATGTACTCAATAAGAATAAATAATATAAATAATGATGTGACTACGGAAATTAAAAAAATAAAAGGTGTAAAGATGAGTGTAACTTCAAAATTAACTATTGATGATTTTCGCAAATGTTTATACCGAAAACAAAAACAATTTGGAACAATGTACTTATTTAAATCAAATTTACACCAAATTTATACCCAAGAGTACACAAAAGTAACATTAAACTATTTAGATGATAAGCGCTATATAACAGATAATAATAAAGACACCCTTGCATGGGGTCATAAAGATATACCTTAAACTATAAATAATTGTAAAAAAAAAAGAAAAAAAATAAATAAAATAACAAAAGTGTATGAATAATTATATATATTTTTATTTTTTCTCAATAAAAATTTTAAACATAAATGACCACAGTTATATGTGTTAAATTTTTGCTCATTTCTATAGTTATATTCAATAGGTGTTTTTAAATAGTTGACAATTTCAATCGGCGGTTGCAAATCCCCAAAACTATCAAAATATTCTTTATAATTTCCATTTTTAAAATATGCTACCCAATGCGTACCGCAGCCGCTATCATTATCTAAATTTATTATGCCACATTCATTGATCCATGGTTTCTTTGGCAAACGATCACGCATAAAAACACCACGAAAGTGTCTAAACTCTTGTTGTTTAGCAAAGTCAATTAAATCAATATCGGTAAGCGCTCGTTTGGGTAGCAAATCTAAAGGTTTTTTTGGGATATGGTGAATAATATAACCCATATCCGCGTTTATATGGTTTCAAGAAAAGACCCTTTCCCATAGCAATTGATTCCATATATCGATTGTGTCGTGTCGCTTCAGCTAATTGTTCCTTTCCATTTTTAACATCATTTATAGCCTTGGCAATAGCTGTCCCACCACTTGCAAGACCACCAAGTGCTGAAAGTGCTGCCATAATTGGTACCAACGGTAGGAATCCACCAATTTTCGGTATTGGTATCACTCTCGGAATGATTGATCTCCCGTTTGACTTCTTTTTCTGATGGCGAAAACTTTCTGGAATTGATTGCTGTGTTATTTGAATTGCTTCTTTCAAATCTACTGGATTTTTTCGTTTCAAAATTCGTGTTGCTTGTCTCACAATGTTTACAAATGATTTTCTATTAGAGAGTGCTGCTTTTGTTGAACGGGGGGCACGACGACGACGACGACGGCGTCGTCGTCGTTGTTGTTGTTGCTGTTTTCGATTAATTGGCCTTCTTTTACCTCGTTGATGGGATTTTTTTTTGTTGTTGTTCCTCATTCCTAATCCGAATTTAACTTTTGTTTTCATAGCATTGGTCACAAACCAAGCTGCAGCACGCTCTTTGATACCACTGTCTTTTGCTTTAACACGTCCCCAGGCTTTTGTAGCTAATATATCATCAGCACGATGACGATCTTTTAAATCTTTGAATTGTGAATATGCAATATCGTGTTCTCTACACGCTGCATCTAATGGATTAATACCTTTATCACCACGTTCCAAACGTTCAGCAAGTTTTGTGCCTGGCCCACAAAATTGATAGCCAGGCAAATGAAGTTCGATGGGTAAATTATTAATTAAGTTGTTAACGAATCCACCACCAGTTTTACACTGATTTGAATTAAATTTTTGTTTATAATTTATAGTCATTATTTATAAATATATATTTTTGTATGTGTGTATATGATTTAGTTGTTAAACATACATATACACACACACACTTACAATGTATGTATGTATGACTGATCTGTTTCGTTAACGAACATATATTAAATAAAAACAATATATAAACAAATATTTATAGTGATTTTTATTATTAGTTGTTAAAATGCGTTTAATAAAGCAACAGCAGCAAATCAAAATACGAAATGTTGACCACGTTTGTGGTGAGCGTGATAGGAGCAGAAAAAATTGTGCATAGCCCGTTATTACCCAATTCGATACGTGCTCTAATTGTGGGACCATCTAATTGTGGAAAGACTAATGTTATGATAAGTTTAATCGAAAGTCCTAATGGCCTTCGATTTAAAAATATTTACATCTATTCAAAATCATTGTATCAACCCAAGTATCAATATTTGATGAAACTAATTAAACCAATTAAGGGAATACAACTGTTTACGTTTTCGGACAAGGAAAAAGTTTTAAGTCCAGATAAAGCTAAACCACATTCAATAATGATATTCGATGACGTAATCTGTGATAAGCAAACTACAATAAGAGATTATTTTTGTATGGGCCGTCATAAATACATAGACTCTTTCTATCTATGCCAAACTTATACGAAAATACCAAAACACTTAATACGTGACAATGCCAATTTAATTATAATATTTAAACAAGATGAAATGAATATTAAACATATTTATAATGATCACGTTATAGGTGATATGACTTTTAAGCAATTCATAAAAATTTGTGAGGAATGTTGGAAACATAAATTTGAATTTGTTGTTATAAGTAAAGATAATGATATTGACAAAGGACGATATAGAAAAGGGTTTGATAGTTTTATACATTTATGATCAGCTTTTGGATCAGCTCTAGACCAGCTATTGACCAGCTTTGAATCAGCTACAGATCAGTTATTTAAAGTAATGATATTAATGATATTTATCTAGTAAATAATTGTACTTTAAACGAATAACAACAGCAACAACAATGGCAAAATTAGATAAAAAATCGAATGTTTTAAATGATCTGGTTCAAACAAGAATAGTCTTGAACAAAAAATTAAAGAGTATAAAGTTAGATGAAATGGATAAAATGAATATGTTGGAAAATACATTTAAGCCAATTACAAAACCATTGAATGTAATTGCAGAAAATTTGATGAAAAAAAATCTATATCAGACTAACAACAACAGAAGCAACAATTCATATCAACAAACCCAGCATACAAAACAACATGAAAGAATAAAATATCCTACATATAATTCAACTGTAAAGGTTAAGCGAAGAAAAGTTAGTATAGGTAGCTCAGATAGCAGTGATATTAAATTAAATACTCAAACGAGAAAAGCAAAAAGCATAAACAGAAAAAAAATATATTATAACCCAATAAGAAGCACTTCAAACGAACAACAACAACAACAACAACAACAACAACAGTATGATGAGGAATTTCCAGATCTCCCCGACTTTTCTGATAGTTCTGATGAGGCCTTTAAAAGCTTTAATAGTTTTTTAGAGAGCCAAAGAGAAAAATATTCTGATTTATTAACAAGACCTGTTGACAATGTTGACAATGATGATGACAAAACACTACAACAAATGAAACAAACTGATTCTGATAGTAAGATAACTCAAAGTAAATTATCTAAAACTATACAAAATAATGGCGATGATGTTGATGATATTGATGTAAAACCTCATATTAGCAGTTATAGGGAATTAAATCCTGTTAATTTAAATTTAAACCATATTTTTACAAGCAACAAACGAAAGAACAAATCCGAAGAAGGTAATCAAAGAAAAAAAAATAAATTAACACACTCAAACAATAGCAAGAAACGAAAGAACGAATTACAAGAAGATAATCAAAGGAAAAAAATTAGATTTGAGAAGTTATCAAGCGCTGAAAATCTTAAATTAATACAACAAAACAATAAACGAAAGAACAAATCACAAGAAGGAGGGGAAAGGAAAAAAATTAAATTTGATGATGTATATTCCAATGCTATTGATAAAAAACAAACTAAAATAGCCCCTAATAAATCAAATTTTTTGAAAAACATTATGCTTTTGAAAAATAAAAAACAATTGGATATGTTATATGGATTAAATGTGAATGAAAATGGAGATTGGTATTATGCAAATAGTAAATTGAAATATAATAATAAAACAATTATTATTAATAAAACAAAATGGAAATTAACACCCGGTCTATTTCAATTATTATTTCACATGAAACCGTTACATTATTCAAATAAAGATTTGAAAAATTATCAGAAAATTTTATTAGCAACAAACGCACATAAACGAAATTATCTAGATAATTCACAAGTTAAAGGAACTAAATCATTTAAATATCAACGTATCATTAAAAACTTAATTAAACCACAACTATCATTTAGCGGAAGAGGTATATTTACCACAAAATCTTATTTAAAAAAGGATAAAGGTTATAAATATTGGGATGATCCAAATGAATTAATAGAAAGATTACGTTTACTATTAGCGTCTGAGAGTGCTGGGAATAAAAATCATAAAAACGAAATTGTATCTATTATAGAAGAACTTAGAGAAGCAAATATAATAAAATGAATCAGATTAACAAATTTGGTGAAACCTCTTCACAATCAAATTCAACAAACATTACAGCTCTGAAAAAATATAACATGTTGCAACAACAAAAGATAGAAAATGAAATTGCAAGGTTGGAAAAACAGTTAAAAGTTGTTAATAGTAAAATTATTCAACTAACTAAAAATCTTGAAACGAATGTTGATGATAATGTAAATTTGATAAGAGCGGTGTTTGACGAATTTTCAAAATTAATTTACAATCAATATATAGATGAATTACAGAAAAATCTTAAAAATCTTCAAGATGTTATCTTTGAAATAGTCACGTTATCTAAAATAAGTGATGAAGAAGTAACAAAAATTAAAATAAAATTTCCAATTATTAAATTTTAAAAAAACATTATAAAGATATACAACACAAGTAAAAAGAAATGATAATGAGTGTAGACATGAATGAGAATAAGAGACAAATCGTCGAGGAGTTACATAAACAAGGACGAAAAAATTTTATTAGACGTCGTGTTATAACCAAAGGAATTGATGATTTATGGCAAGCGGATTTAGTTGAAATGATAAATTATGAATTATATAATGAAAACTATCGTTATCTTTTAACTGTTATTGACACGTTTTCGAAACACGCGTGGGGTGTGGCTATTAAAAACAAAACAGCAGACAGCGTTACGAAAAGCATGAAAAGCATTTTCGATGACTCACACCGAAAACCAAAAAACTTGCAAACAGATGATGGTAAAGAATTTTATAATAGATCATTTCAAAATCTGATGAAATTGAATCATATTAATCATTACTCAACGTACAGCATTTTAAAAGCAAGTATAATCGAACGATTTAACAGAACAATAAAAAATATGATGTGGAAAGAGTTCAGCTATCAAGGCACCTACAAATGGATTACAATTTATCAGAACCTAATTGATAAATATAATAATACATATCATAGAACCATAAAGATGACACCAAATGATGTAAACTTAACAAATGAAAAATTCCTTCTCAATACTGTTTACAATCATTTAAAAATTACACACAAACCAAAATTCAAAGTTGATGATTATGTGCGTATAAGTAAATATAAACATATGTTTGAAAAAGGTTATACTCCAAACTGGACAACTGAGATCTTTAAAATCAAATTAATACAAAATACAAATCCTATTACATATATATTAGAAGATTATCAAGGACATAATATTAAAGGAGGATTTTATGAATATGAGTTGATGAAAACTAAATTTCCACACACTTATCTAGTGGAAAAGGTTATCAGACGACGAAATGGTAGGGGCATTTGTTAAATGGTTAGGATTCTCATCTGAGCACAATTCATGGATTAACTTGTAGCTAAATGTAAAGGCTATTCACAATTCATTCGTTTTTGAGACGTTAAGATGTCAATAACACTAACACTAACGGGTGATACATCAGTACTTGTTGCAAATTATTTTCCGCCAATTGATATTAATCGAAACTATAGTTGTGGCCTAATAAGTTTGGATACATATCATTCGATTCCTAACGTTGATGTTGAAAATAATCTATTTCATATTGGGAATCATGTAATAACAATTCCGGTTGGTTCATATGAAATCGGTGATATTAGCGATCTGTTGACGAGTGAATATGATAGATTAAATGTTGAAAATAAAAAACAACATCGATTATATCTAAGTCCAAACTATAACACTCTACAATCGGAAATTTTTTCATCAAATGAAATAATCTATTTTAATAAAAATCGGTCAATTGGATCCTTATTAGGATTTTCTTCTAAAACATTGGAGCCTAATATAAAGCATTACTCAGATAAGACAATTGATATTACAAAAATCAATAACATATGCGTGGAATGTAATATTATAAATGGAACATATATAAATAATGAAGCATCACACACATTGCATCAGTTTTCACTTGTCGTTAGTCCAGGCTTCAAAATAACTGAGACACCGCAACATGTTATTTATCTACCAGTGAATACATCACAAATACATTCAATAACTTTAAGAATCGTAGATCAAAACGGTAACCTAATTAATTTTCGTGGAGAAAGAATTACAATACGATTGCATTTGAAACCGATGTAAACATGATTATATATAACAATAATAAGCAATTACCATTAAATCCATCTTCACTTGCTTTACCAACGTTGAACAGATCGGGTGTAGATTGGAATATACGACAAAAACAAGGACGAAAAACTAATAGAAAATCAAAACACACATACAAACAAAAACCATTAACTGAGTGCAATAAACAATTTTTATTAAATTTAGGTTTTAAATTGAAATAAAAAAAAAAAAAAATGGCACATATAATTAATGTACTGGAGAAACCTACTATTGATAATTCAATAATAAAAAAAGACTATCATAGTTATTCATCTTATCTACGTTCATACGAAAACAATGATGAAATTCGGATTGCGATACAAAATCAAGATTTATATGTCTTACCAAGCGAAAGTTTCCTACATATTCAAGGGCATATCACAGGAAATAATGATTCAATCCCAACTAAAATAGCTTTATTGAATAATTGTATGGCATACCTTTTTTAATGAGATACGATATGAATTAAATGGAATTGAAATTGATCGGACACGACATTTGGGTATTACAACTGATTTAAAAAACTTCTTATCAATCAATCATAATCAAGAAACTATATATCGGAATTCTGGATGGTCAATGAAAGAAGATTTACAAATTGAAAAGGGGAACTTTAATTTTTGCGTACCATTAAACATGTTACTTGGATTTGCTGAAGACTATAACAAAATTTTACTTAATGGAAAACATGAACTAATTCTATTGCGATCAAAGGATAATGATGATGTTTTTAAAAGTACTGATGCTAGCATGACCTCCTCAAAAAATAAGATGAAAATTACTAGCATTGTATGGAAAATGCCCCATGTTCAATTATCTGATGCCTATAAATTATATATGTTTAAATTAATAGACAAACAAACACCATTATTTATATCCTTCAGGAGTTGGGATATCTATTATAATCCAGTAGTTCCTGAAAATACTTCCTTTATATGGAATGTAAAATTAGCTGTTGAAACTGAACGACCTCGTTATATTATTATCGCATTTAAAAACAATAATAAAAAGTACATTCATTGTGATTTAAATGACGTGAAAGTTTACCTAAATTCAGAAGTATACCCGTATGATGGATTGAATCAAAATTTTTCATTGAATAGATATGCCCTGTTATATGATATGTATGCAAATTTTCAAAAAAGTTATTATGGACGTGATTCACAACCTTTGTTAACACTTGAGCATTTTAAAGATAAAGCTCCTATTATTGTTTTAGATGTGAGTCATCAAAATGAGTCAGTGAAAAGTGGACCTATTGATATAAGAATTGATGTTAAAACACTAAATAATATCCCTGCTAACACATCAGCATATTGTTTGATAATTCATGATAAATTATTTGAATATACTCCATTGACAAACGTGGTTCGCAAAATACTATAAAAGAGCCAATATTTTTAAACATCAGTAGTAGTAGTAAATGAGACCTCAACTGAGGTACTATAACAAGCAGGAAAAAATAAAAAAAAAAACAAAATGCTACAAACAATAATCTTCGCATTTATTTTGTTATTCAATTATGGAAACTGTAATCCATTGAATATTAATAATCAAAGTATCAATACAAATGAAAAAAGTATAGAATTTAACATTACATTATCAAATAATGAATTGATAAAAGTCAACCTTTCATTTGAGTTTATAAAACAACAGATTCCTAAAACTGAATTGAGTGAAATTAAAACATCAACTACAGCTCCAAATATAACAACAACAACAACAACAACAACAACAACAACAACGAGTCCTTTTGTTAACACCGATGCTGGTGGTGAGGACGATGATGGGGGTGATGGTTTTACAGTAGATGAGGCAATCAAATTGTTTCAAACAAATCTTATAGGAAAAGAGAGAAATATCGGTGGAATATTGAATGCATCGGAACCATTTTACAGGCACTTTAATCTAAAATATAAATCTACAACTATAACAGTTCGTTGTGTATATACAAGCAACTATGAGAAAAAAACGTTAAACATTAATTGTATGGAATATTTTGAGACTACGGTAATTGAACGGTTAATGGCAAACGGAGAGATTGAGAGAACAGTTGTGCAAAAAGATCCACAAACTCTCCAAGAAATCATTCTTAACGAAGATATCAACAACTACACACAAACTTATCAAATGACTATTACTTGAGTGTGGATGGAAAACACTGGCGATAAGAGTATAATAACAAAGAGAGGGCAAACACCACCACATGACTATTACTTTGAGTGTGGATGGAAAACACTGGCGATAATATAATAACAAAGAGAGGGCAAACACCACCACCACATGACTATTACTTGGGTGTAAATGGAAAACACTGGTGATAATTTAATAACAGAGAGAGCAAACGCCCTACAATAATTTTAATATAGAGTTTATGAAATCAGTTGTTAAGCAAGCGCAGAAGAAGAAAGAATAAATTATCGCCCAATAAACAATTATACAAAAAATAAAAATGAAAATAAATGTGTTATTATTTGCGATGGTTATTATTATAATAGAAGGTGTAAAATGTGAATATAAAACTAATATTAAATACTCCACATTTAATCTCATTCTAAACGAAACATTTACAATCAAAGTAAATTTAATTTTTGAACTTAATCCTGAATATATAAATATTGAAAGTGATGTGCGGCAAAATAATAATAATCGAATTAAACGTTATACGTATGAAAAAATGCCAGATTCTTTTCCAACGGTCGATGAAGCCGTTGAAAATTTCCGCCAACATTTAATTAGAAAAGAACACAATATTGGTGGTATAATTGAATCGCCTCATGAGATTCATAGATATTTTAAATTAAAATACTTGACAAGTGAGGTTGATATTCGGTGTACTTATCAAAGTGATTATGTAAATAGAAAGTTGAGAATCTTATGCACTCATTATAATGAATCTGAACCTAAAAAACAGAAAGGTTATTTATATGAACGAGACTTTAATGAAAACAGAGCACACGCCCAGCCATTGGTTCAGTCGAGAGAAAACATTGGAACGTCTGACATCAATGATTATATTCAAGTTTTACATATGGATATTGAATGACTAATAAATAAATAAATAAATAAATAAATAAAAAATGTGTCACTTCCATCAAAAATTATTAAATTTATTCAAAAATATTTAAACATTTTATCACCTGAGGACAAAGAAAAACTTCTAAATATTCATATGCGCCTCGAAAACATTGAAAATTTAAATATTACTTTAAATCAAAATAAAATAACAAAAGACGAAGTAGATGATTCACCCCATTTAATCCAACAACAACAACAAAGGCTGGTCGATGAACATGAGGCAATGCAAATTATGACTTCTTATCACATTTTGTAAGTACATACATATGCATATACATATGTAATTACAACGCTTTGAAATAAAACTTATTTCTAATTAAAGGTCAATGCCATCAATATAATGCATATATGCATTGATAAAATAAATGAGGGCTTCTAGTATACATAAAATGGTCAACTATATGTTGGGGCGATTTCAATTAAATAGTTCGCTTACATCTTTGGAGCTGTCCACAACCACACACGTTAAACAAAAAAAATGAGATTTTTATATATTATTGTTTGTGTGATTTTTTCTCAAGCTAATAGCTTGCTAATATATAATGAAGAAAAAATTACAACCGAAAATATGCTGACAACAACAACAATAGAAGAGCTAACAACAACAACGCCAGAGAGCGCAGATGTAACCCCAATAGAAGAGATAGAGAGAACGAATGATGTTACACCAACTACAAGCCTCAATGACATGACGGAAGACTATCCTGATGTAATAAAAACCCCAATACTTCCTCAATACATATCAATTACCAATTACCTTTTTCTCTCAATGTAATTCTTATGAATTTATTTTTGATATACCATATTTTTATTAAATGGATTTTCGATTATATCCAACATATTATAATTTATGATAATAACAACAATAATATTAGTCATGAATTACATACTATATACTGAAAATATATATATACATTATTCACATTATATACATTATATATACATTATATACATTCTATCTAAATAAAAAAAACTATACATAATGCAAGTTCAAGTGGCGATTAATTTAAATACTCTTAGTTGGGCATTAAAAGCGCTAGAGAAATGTCGTCTTTGGATTGGTTCATGGAGCGAATTTACGGAATACTTCCTGATGGCGAAGCAAATCCTGGTCGTGACTGCAGCTGCTGGGAAGGAATGTTTCAACCGGAAGCTATCAACTCACTTAAGTTTATACTCAGCGAAGAAGTGGACTATCTGATGGTGAAATTATATGGAGTATTGCTAATGAATAAGGCTATAGATAACTGGACATTTAATAATGAAACTTTTACTATTTCCTGCAATTTGTTTGTTCCTGAACAAACCATTCAATTTTTCTATTCAGAAAACACAATTTATGTACCTGAAACGACATTTAATATTAATGCAAGTAAAGATGGAGTGTATGTTTATAAATTAGATGCTGTTAGAATACCACCTGATAATTAAATAAACAAATTTATAAATATATGTTTCAACTTTTTATTGCATTTTTATTTATTTTTAGTTATAGACAGCCTTCATTGCACAGTGGTTCGGCCATAGGCTTCTAATAAAAAAGTCATAACAACAAAAATTTACATTTCCTAAACAAATCGTTATCGAAATGTCCAAGCTTCTTAGCGGTAAACTAGATATTTCCTGGAAATCTAACGGGACATAAAAATAGAATGCAAAGTGTGAATTACGTCTTCAATTTTGCTGCTGCAACTGCGTTTAGAGGGCTTTTTTTGTCGAAACAAAAGTGAAGGTCAAATGGATCGGACGTATCGCAAAAATATTCACCAATTTGAAATATTTAAAAAAATAATATTAAAGTTGAAGATATTTACTTTTACAAGATCTTTTACTGAAATTAATTTTCACATTATTAATTATTTGTTATTGTTTATTTTTATTAATACTAATTAAAGTGAATTGTGATCGTCATTATCTCTGTTTAAGTAGATTTTTTAGGTATGTTGCCCCCGATTCCCTTTATGAGTGATATCAGTGCATTTGCCAATGTTTTCAGGTAATAAAAATATTAAGTTAAACTGCAGATTTTGGCAGATGTGTATATACTCATTAATAAACTCAAGCTATCTTACTGTTTTCAAGGTCAATTTTGCGACGCAATCTGCTGCTCCTTCTTTGCCTTTGAAGAATTTTTTTTTGTTTTTGTGGACAATTTTACATATTTTTTTCGCTTATTTTTATATTATCATTTTTTATTGCGCTTCTTATAACTACGGCTTTTAGTATAACTTTGATCTTTGGTGCACAGAAGAGGGCACGAATGCATGAAACTCGATAAGTAATTGCAGTTTAGTAGAAGAAAGCAGAAAGGTAATGAACAAATAGTCTTATACATATCTTTCTATGCAGATAATCAAAATTTATGTACTGTAACTCCACCGAAGTATTAATGGCACTATCGGCATATAAGCCATACTAAGGTTTGTATGGGAGCTATAGGATATAGTATTCCGATCTAGACAATTGATAATACTATATAAAAAAATATTTTTATAGATTTATGGGCAAAATTTTTATTAGCAATATAACAACTAGAAGTATTTTTGGCCGCAGTCCCATACTGAACAGCCTTCATTGGGGTTGTTGTTATAGTCGTAGTCGTCGTCGTACTCGGCGCCGTCGTGATGCGTTATCTCTACCAGCCTCTGCTTCATCGAGTTGCCGTAGTTGTTGTCGTGGTGTAATACCTCTAGCACCCTCTGCTTCACTGAGTTGTTGTAGTGGTTGTCGTGGTGTGTTATCTCTAGCAGCCGCTGCTTCATCGAGTTGTTGTTGTTGTTGTTGTTGTCGTGGTGCGTTAACTCTAGCAGCCTCTGCTTCACTGAGTTGTTGTAGTCGTAGTCGTCGTGCATTAACCCCATTTTGTATTATTGTTAAGCGGTTCTCTATCATATTAATTACTGCTGGTGGTATGGGTTCCCAATCATCCTCTGCTTCATACTCATCTTCTATTAATGCAATGTAATCATCTACCTCAGCCATTAATGCGAAAAGCTCTTCTGCATCATCAACATCAGATCCAACATGGTTTTCCATAGAACTACCACTTGATGTACTGTCGCTCCGGGTTATATCCATTTCGTCTTCATCAGACCGAACAGTTGTTGCAATTTCTGGGGACTGGCCACTCATGATTCCTTCAACGTTTAAGTTAAAACTAACTTTCAATTTGGTATACATTTTTTAACCCCCTATTAAAAAATGCTAGCTTACGAGATTTGGAATTATCAATACTTGCACTTAAAAACAAAAGGGCCTCATACTAGTTATGAATATGATAAACTAAGAAACATCAACTACAGACAGGAAAAAACAATTACAATGTTGCTGCACACTTACAGATAAGCTATGCCCACGCTCAGATCCAGGCCTCCACCCAGACCTCTGCTCAGATCTAGACCTCCGCTCAAATCCAGACCTCCGGGCAAATCCAGATCCAGACCTCCGCTCAAATCCAGACCTCCGGTCAAATCCAGACCTACGCCCAACCCTCCACAACAGCCCCCCGCCGCCAGCACACAAACACGCGCACACGCGCCACTCGCGACTTTGCGGGGTTAAACACACACACACAAGAAAAAATGAACTGATTAAAAGTAGTATTACACATTTAAATGTAATATTACTATAGTATTACTCATGATCTTGCCCGGGCGTAATGACGTTGCGATTGCTAGAAAATCAACTGACTAAAACTACTATTACTATAGTATTACTCATTTAAATGTAGTATTACTATACTATTACTATAGTAGTACTCACAATCTTTTGACCGGCGAAATGACCGACGTAGTAAAGCCGTAGTAACCTTGAACTGATAACATTACTCATGCTCATGACCGGCGTAGTAACCTTGAACGCGTAGTAAACTTGAACTGATAACAGATTAGTCACGGTTTCGAGAGCTGATTTTTTTTTTTTGATGAGTCACGATTTTGAGCTCAAAATGTGCCCCCGGAAGCCCCATGATTTTTTGATGAATCATCATTTAGAGCAGAAAAAGTGGCCTGGAACTCCCATATCCTACCTACTTGCGAAGAAAGAGTCGATGTCGGGCCACGGGGAGTAGTGGGGCTCCGTGTTGTCGGGGGCCATCCGGCGCAGGTTGGCAGTCCGGGGTTCGTCGACGGCGGGGATGAATCGCAAAGATAGAGCGTCTCCATGTTCTTGCTTGGAACGAAAAGAAGTGGGCCGACAAACTCGGCTCCAATGACGACGAAGGGTTCTTCCGCGGGTCGAGTATGCATGGGTCCGGGGGGGTTCTGTTGTGATGTCTTAAATTTTTGGCAGCTCAGGAATTGCCGGACGTGTTTCTTGACGTCCCGATGCATACCTGGCCAGTAGTACCGCTGACTAATCCGAAGAATCGTCTTACGCACTCGTGGAGAACGCGAGGTCGCATGGCCCGAGGTACACACAGCTTCCAGGTGACGTCGTCGAAATCATCGGACCGATGCACGATGTGTCGGAACAGTTGCCGTCGCTGATTGTATAATCCGGGTAGCGCTGTGGTTCCTCACTCACCTGTTGCATGCGCCGTGATAACCAAGAACAAGGTTGGGCCTATTCCTTTAACATGGCCAGCCTGGTAAGGGGTTGTCGGGAAAGGGCGTCGACGACTACGTTATGCTTTCCGGGTCGATATCGCAAGTCGTATTTATATTGCTGTTGCTCTAAAGCCCATCGCGCTTCACGTCCATGTGATGACTCAAGTGAATTCAACCACTTGCCACATGGTCGGTGACGACCTCAAATCGGTAACCCTCCAGATAACAACGAAGTTTCCTGATGGCCCAGATCACTGCGAGACATTCCTTCTCGGTGGCGGAGTAGTTCTCCTCCGCTTTGTTGAGCCGTCGACTAACGTAGGATATCACCCGTTCTTGGCCGTCGATCGCCTGGGTCAGGACTGCTCCGATTCCTACGTTACTGGCGTCAGTTTGTAGCACGAACTGAACTTGGAAGTCAGGACATGCTAGCACGGGTGGTCAGGGGAGTTTTTAATTCGTCGAACGCGACCTGTTGCTCTTCACCCCACGTCCACTTTCGCCCCTTTTTTGAGGAGTTGCGACATGGGTTGCACCACTGTAGCAAAATTTGGAAAGAATCTGCGGTACCATGAAGCCATGCCGATGCACTGGCGTAATTCTTTCAAGTTGGCCGGGGGAATTAATTATCATAAATTTCATAAATTCGGTCCAACTCTTGCGTCGTGCTGTAGTCAGCATGGTGCATGAAGAACCGAATTTCCGTGACGTAGTCCTTGAAGGATTCGTTGTCACGTTGTTTACGATCGCGGATATTATCTTCCAACCTTTCGAAGTACCGCGTGAGCAAGAAAAATGCGAGAAATTCTCTACGGAACACCGACTGCGCTTAGCCCACTGGTTCGGAACCAACGCGCGGCACGATCCACCAAGCCTTCGGCCATGCTCCTTGGCAATGTATCGACCGCGTCCCGTATGCCTGAGCCCGTTCCTCCAATGCCTCGACAAAAGCCAACGGATCACCCTGACCGTCGAATTGGATTCCCCATTTCCGAATTCGATCCAGATGAGTACCGTATGGCCAAGGGCTTGGGTTGGCGGCGATCGGGTTCGGCCGCGATTCACTGACGAGTGCCGGGGCGATTGGCCTGTGTGGACTTGAAGTGGCAGGGGTGGAAGATAGCACCGGGATGTGAGACGTCGTACGTAGTACGCTCAAGCCTGAGGTGGTGGCTTTGCACGTTGGGCTGTGGGGTGCGCGGCCGTGTGTATAATATCTCTAGTTCGGCCAATCGCTTTCCTCAAGTCCTCGATTTTCCCTTCGGCCGAGAACTTGATTTCCTGCGCCAATGTTTCTAACCCATCACGCCGACTGTAGTAAATCCATTTTAGGACAACTCCAGGGTTGGGTATCTACTGCGAAATCGCGTCGCTATCACTCTCATGACCACTAATTTATTTATTTATTTTTTTTTTTTAGCATTCGAAATCACACCTTGCTAGTCTTTTTTATGCCCTGCTCGGGCGCCTCTTGTAACGAACCGTCACAACGCCGGGGTAACTAGCGCTGTCCAGGGGTCGAAATAAGAAATTTGTGTTTTGCTGAAACCCTACAAGTCGAGTATCACAAGGTGTGAGACAAATCTTCGTACCTGATCGGGGCGGAGATCTCGATGGGAAAGAAAAGACACAGTAGTTTTTGAGTTTTATTTTCTTTATTTCTTGTTTCACTGGTTCTGGATAAATCAACGAAAATATGGGTATTTATGCTTCTGGGATTGTCCTCAGGTTCAACGTCGATTGAAATGTTTTGCGGGCGGATATAGACACACTACCACTATGTCGATATATACACAGTGGGTTTGGCTGTAGTTACTTGGCGAGGAAAACACGAGGAGTACGGCGTGGATGTCACAGGTGTCAGTGCGTAAGCACACTGATTTTGTTGCAGTGTACAAACTATTCCGGTGTTGACTGTAGTAGTTTGTAGTCCCACTACTACAGCTAACGGGAAGATGCTGTGTTTCGCGCGAATGATAGAAACCGAGACACGCAGCGTGGGTGAAATAGTTGTTAGTGTGTAATAGAGGTCTGCATGAATGCACTCAAAATTTTCGGTTATTTGAGTACAATAAGCTTAAGTTGCAATTCAGCGTACCAAACCGGTTTCAACAAAGTGAATTGCGCATTGGTAAGGGTTGTTTTCGTTGTATGCAATATGAGTGAAAATCAACCCAATGCGTAATGGATAGAATGAGTGAATGCAGAGTAAATGTTTTCGAGTATTCGAATGAAATTTTGGCATTCTCGTCGTTCATAGCAAGCAGAGCAGAAGCAGCAGAGCATCAAATTGAGTTTAAAAGTGCAGGGCTTGGACGAAAGCGTAAGTACTTTAGTAAATTGCGTATGTACAACACAATATATGTACATACATAATATATGTGTAAATAGATTAATACATTAACAATTAGCTCAATTGAAGTGTTTGTCTCCTTTAACAAAACGTTTAGTCTACCAAGTGCTGTCTTTTCCATGTTTGTAATCACATAAGTCTATGATGCTTCTATGTTGGTATATTTTGAATTTATAATTAGTGGCTGTGTGTTTCGTTTCGGATGCTTTCGGATGCAGCAGTATCTACGCATAAAGATATTAAATCAAAACTTTTAAATGGCAAATATATTTTCAACCCTAAAAAGGGAAGAAGTAAATTTTGGGAAATATTCGCAATTATTAAAAAATAGGATGGGGTGTAGTTGCCTGCAAAAAGTGCTACAGTGTGTATAAATTTACTGGAAGCACTTCAAACTTAACGAAGCACACATGCTTCATTATGAACGCCGATCTTGATGCTTACGCCCGTCGAAGTGAACTCGGAAACAAAACAAGAGGCGGTGGAACTAATAAAAAAATGGGCAGTTAAAAAATTGCCGCTCCTTTAAAATGATTCAGGACTCCGGCCTAAAACAATTTGCATCGTTCCTTATTAAAGTTGGAGCAACATTTGGGCCAAATGTGAATGTAGAAAAATTGTTGCCGCATTCCACAACAATATCGCGCAACATTTCAACAATCTACGAAACTTATTTTGAAACAACAAAACAAGAAAGTAATTAGTTTTTAAAAGCTTTGGATATGGATATGGATATATTTCATGCACAATACATTATATTAAGGAAGGAGCACTAGTAAACCATCTGTTGGTAATAAAATCCATGGAATGTGAAGCCTGCACTGGTAAGCAAACTATATATGGGTAATTCTCTGAGGTATGTCGCGTGCGACCAGCTTTTCAGTTACAAAAAAAAAAACATATTCTAAAAAAAATTTTAAAAATAAGTAAAGGTTATTTTTATAGCTCTAGATTAGTACTTTAATTAGAGCTAAGAATGGTTTTGGAATTTTTATTCTGTTTTTGTTTTCTGTTCTGATAATTGCAAAAATTAACAAAATCGTACGCAAAAACCAAAAAATGAACGAATTTATATATTTTATCGTAAAAACAGAATAAGTTACTAAATCAATCTTAGCTGTAAAAATAGTGCTAATCCAGAGCTTTAAGAAAAACCTTCACTTAATTTTAAAATTGTTTTAGTTTATGTTCTTTTTTGTCACTGTAAAACTGTTCGCACGCGGCATTTACCAGAGAATTACCCATATGTAACTTTTTATTGGTAATTCAATTTCATTTTATTTTAAAGATACCAGTATACTAAAGAAAATGCGTGGCATACTAAATGACTTTGGTTGCTGCCTGGAGGAGCCTGTCATAGTGACGGACCGTGGCTCCAATATGATAGCAGCCTTTCGTGATAACCGGCAAATTCACTGCATGAATCATTTAATTCACAATTTTGTGGGGAAATCAGTTAAAGGTGTACAGGAAGTTGCGGATCTTGTTATCAAATGTAGCAAGCTTGTGAAGTATTTCAAAAAGTCTGGTAGCAATTCCAACCTAGGAATTACCTTAAAAAGTCTTTGCCCAACTAGGTGGAATACTATTTTCTATTTTTTTTAAGTCAGTGGAGGTCAATTGGGTTGAAATAACAAATATTTTAATTGAAAAAAAAAAAACCAAACAGCCAGAATTGAAGGAATTAATGTAAATCATTTGTCCGTGTAGTTTCAGTTTTTGAAGAGGTCTCAAAAAACTGGAAGGCAGTAACTATCCAGTTAGTTAGGTTTGCGTACCTCGTCCCTCACTACAACGGACCTCCTCAACTAGGCCCCGGGTAGTTGACGGGTGGGGTGTTTCCACTGTCCAGCTTATGGGAGCCTCCACCAACTCGCTTCCGCGGGCTACCTCTGACATTAGTTCATTGTCCTCGCGCGCTCTCTCCATTGACACCATAGCTTGCCCCAGAGCTTCCAGCAGGTCTGAGAGGGCGTCTGCCTCTTCGTTTGTGGGGGGAATCCTGGCGTACTGCCGGCGGAAACGATGGACTGGGCGGTCGACAATGGCTGGTCCATGGTAATTCCATTGCTCTGGTAGGTCGAAGTATGTGGTGGGGGTTTCCCCTGAAGGGAGGATGACGTCGACCACGGCCCGGTCAACGCGCGTTTACCCGCAAACGGTCGGATGGCCGGCTCGTACGTCACGGAACGGCCCCACCTGATGGACGTAAATTGGTTCGTCCGCGTCCTTGCCGTGGGTCGCGACGTTGTCCCAGGCCGGGGTGACCAGGCCGCCGGGTTGCGCCGCTGCTCTCTTCCTCCTCGTAAGCTTCGTCCGCCTCGTAGGTCTCTTCCTCCTCTGATTCCTCCTCGCTGACGTGGTTATAAGCCATGGGCTGGCCAGATGCGAAGAAAGAGTCGATGTCGGGCCACGGGGAGTAGTGGGGCTCCGTGTTGTCGGGGGCCATTCCGGCGCAGGTTGGCAGTCCGGGGTTCGTCGACGGCGGGGATGAATCGCAAAGATAGAGCGTCTCCATGTTCTTTGCTTGGAACGAAAAGAAGTGGGCCGACAAACTCGGCTCCAATGACGACGAAGGGTTCTTCCGCGGGTCGAGTATGCATGGGTCCGGTGGGGTTCTGTTGTGATGTCTTAAATTGTTGGCAGCTCAGGCATTGCCGGACGTGTTTCTTGACGTCCCGATGCATACCTGGCCAGTAGTACCGCTGACTGATCCGAAGAATCGTCTTACGCACTCGTGGAGAACGCGAGGTCGCATGGCCCGAGGTACACACAACTTCCAGGTGACGTCGTCGAAATCATCGGACCGATGCACGATGTGTCGGAACAGTTGCCGTCGCTGATTGTATAATCCGGGTAGCGCTGTGGTTCCTCACTCACCTGTTGCATGCGCCGTGATAACCAAGAACAAGGTTGGGCCTATTCCTTTAACATGGCCAGCCTGGTAAGGGGTTGTCGGGAAAGGGCGTCGACGACTACGTTATGCTTTCCGGGTCGATATCGCAAGTCGTATTTATATTGCTGTTGCTCTAAAGCCATCGCGCTTCACGTCCATGTGATGACTCAAGTGAATTCAACCACTTGCCACATGGTCGGTGACGACCTCAAATCGGTAACCCTCCAGATAACAACGAAGTTTCCTGATGGCCCAGATCACTGCGAGACATTCCTTCTCGGTGGCGGAGTAGTTCTCCTCCGCTTTGTTGAGCCGTCGACTAACGTAGGATATCACCCGTTCTTGGCCGTCGATCGCCTGGGTCAGGACTGCTCCGATTCCTACGTTACTGGCGTCAGTTTGTAGCACGAACTGAACTTGGAAGTCAGGACATGCTAGCACGGTGGTCAGGGGAGTTTTTAATTTCGTCGAAAGCGACCTGTTGCTCTTCACCCATGTCCACTTTCGCCCCTTTTTGAGGAGTTGCGACATGGGTTGCACCACTGTAGCAAAAATTTGGAAAGAATCTGCGGTACCATGAAGCCATGCCGATGCACTGGCGTAATTCTTTCAAGTTGGCCGTAATTCTTTCAAGTAACCCAAATGGCATAAACTCGCCATTGATAAAGGCCCGCGTCCTGGCACGGTGAAAGCTGTGGCCTCTCGGCTTCCCTGTAGCCAACTCGTAGTGTTATGGTGTGCTCCGCAATTGAGGTTACCCCTGTCATTCCGTCGGGGCATTGGATCCGCCTCTGCTCGTTTTCGTGGAACTGGAGGGAGTGGTGTCGCCAGGATAGGCTCGGCGTGCGAGGCTCGAGCGCACAAAGGGTGCTTTATCGATGTTAAAAAATTATCCAAACGAATCTGGGCTGTACCGCAGCTAATCGTTGTTTCTATAGAACAGAGGAAATCTAGGCCCAGGATCAGGGGCTCAAGAATATGTGGCAGGACTAGGAATGGTATGCCTCGCGACGGGCTGGTGCCGGGGGGCAAAATGGCAGTCGCCGTCGCCAGTGAGGTCGTGGCTGGATTTGATCTTGGCTATATTCAAATTCCGTGGCCAACTGGATCAGTTGGTTGAGACTTGTGATCTCGTGTCGGCGGGCGTAGAACTGGTATTCGGGGCGGGCGTTATCATAAATTCGGTCCAACTCTTGCGTCGTGCTGTAGTCAGCATGGTGCATGAAGAACCGAATTTTCCGTGACGTAGTCCTTGAAGGATTCGTTGTCACGTTGTTTACGATCGCGGATATTATCTTCCAACCTTTCGAAGTACGCGTGAGCAAGAACAAGTAAGAAAGCTACAGTCGAGTGTACTCGACTGTGAGATACCCGCTACCCATTTTGAATAAAAGAAATATATTTTGCGGTATTTTCTCAAAATATACCAAATATACTGCAAAAATACTAAAAATATACCGAATGGTATATTTGGTATATCGACGTAGTACCGTATTCAAAATATACCATAGACGGCACAATATATCAGATTGTCAGCCAAAGCAGCTAAGACCCCTAGTAAGTAGGCGTTTTTTGCCCATACAAAAGTATTTCTTTAATAACTTCGACAATTTTTATCTGATCGCAACCAAACTTTCAGAAATCGTAAATACTAAAGTTATTATTGTATATACCAAAATTCGGGACTCTAGCTTTAAAATTACGCTTGTTATTCGATTTTTTTGATTTGCGGGGGCGGAAGTGGGCGTGGCAAAAATTTGAAACAAAACTTGATCTGCGTGCAAACATAACAAATGCTGTCAAAAAAAAAATTATAGCTCTATCTCTTATAGTCTCTGAGATCTAGGTGCTCATACGGACAGACGGACAGACGGACAGACGGACGGACGGACAGACGGACAGACGGACATGGCTAGATCGTCTCGGCTGTTGACGCTGATCAAGAATATATATACTTTATAGGGTCGGAGATGCCTCCTTCTGCCTGTTACATACATTTCCTGCGGCCACAAAGTATAATACCCTTCTACCTATGGGTAGCGGGTATAAAAAATACGAGAAATTCTCTACGGAACACCGACTGCGCTTAGCCCACTGGTTCGGGAACCAACGCGCGGCACGATCCACCAAGCCTTCGGCCATGCTCCTTGGCAATGTATCGACCGCGTCCCGTATGCCTGAGCCCGTTCCTCCAATGCCTCGACAAAAAGCCAACGGATCACCCTGACCGTCGAATTGGATTCCCCATTTCCGAATTCGATCCAGATGAGTACCGTATGGCCAAGGGCTTGGGTTGGCGGCGATCGGGTTCGGCCGAGATTCACTGACGAGTGCCGGGGCGATTGGCCTGTGTGGACTTGAAGTGGCAGGGGTGGAAGATAGCACCGGGATGTGAGACGTCGTACGTGCTTCCGTCTTGGGCAGGGTAAACGGCGGGGCGTGTAAAAATTGTTGGCTCAAGCCTGAGGTGGTGGCTTGCACGTTTGGGCTGTAGGGTGCGCGGCCGTGTGTATAATATCTCTAGTTCGGCGAATCGCTTTCCTCAAGTCCTCGATTTTCCCTTCGGCCGAGAACTTGATTTCCTGCGCCAATGTTTCTAACCCATCACGCCGACTGTAGTAAATCCATTTTAGGCCAACTCCAGGGTTGGGTATCTACTGCGAAAACGCGTCGCTATCACTCTCATGACCACTAATTTATTTCTTTTTTTTTTTTTTAGCATTCGAAATCACACCTTGCTAGTCTTTTTATGCCACACGGAAACTGAGTTCCACTTGACTTGTAGGGTCCCTGCTCGGGCGCCTCTTGTAAACGAACCGTCACAACGCCGGGGGTAACTAGCGCTGTCCAGGGGTCGAAATAAGAAATTTGTGTTTGCTGAAACCCTACAAGTCGAGTATCACAAGGTGTGAGACAAATCTTCGTACCTGATCGGGGCGGAGATTCTCGATGGGAAAGAAAAGACACAGTAGTTTGAGTTTTATTTTCTTTATTTCTTGTTCACTGGTTCTGGATAAATCAACGAAAAATATGGGGTATTTATGCTTCTGGGATTGTCCTCAGGTTCAACGTCGATTGAAATGTTTTGCGGGCGGATATAGACACACTACCACTATGTCGATATATACACAGTGGGTTTGGCTGTAGTTACTTGGCGAGGAAAACACGAGGAGTACGGCGTGGATGTCACAGGTGTCAGTGCGTAAGCACACTGATTTTGTTGCAGTGTACAAACTATTCCGGTGTTGACTGTAGTAGTTTGTAGTCCCACTACTACAGCTAACGGAAGATGCTGTGTTTCGCGCGAATGATAGAAACCGAGACACGCAGCGTGGGTGAAAATAGTTGTTAGTGTGAAATAGAGGTCTGCATGAAATGCACTCAAAATTTTCGGTTATTTGAGTACAATAAGCTTAAGTTGCAATTCAGCGTACCAAACCGGTTTCAACAAAGTGAATTGCGCATTGGTAAGGGTTGTTTTCGTTGTATGCAATATGAGTGAAAATCAACCCAATGCGTAATGGATAGAATGAGTGAATGCAGAGTAAATGTTTCGAGTATTCGAATGAAATTTTGGCATTCTCGTCGTTCATAGCAGCAGAGCAGAAGCAGCAGAGCATCAAATTGAGTTTTAAAAGTGCAGGGCTTGGACGAAAGCGTAAGTACTTTAGTAAATTGCGTATGTACAACACAATATATGTACATACATAATATATGTGTAAATAGATTAATACATTAACAATTTAGCTCAATTGAAGTGTTTTGTCTCCTTTAACAAAACGTTTAGTCTACCAAGTGCTAGTCTTTTCCATGTTTGTAATCACATAAGTCTATGATGCTTCTATGTTGGTATATTTTGAATTTATATTAGTGGCTGTGTGTTTCGTTTCGGATGCTTTCGGATGCAGCAGTATCTACGCATAAAAGATATTAAATCAAAACTTTTAAATGGCAAATATATTTTCAACCCTAAAAAGGGAAGAAGTAATTTTGGAAATATTCGCAATTATTAAAAAATAGGATGGGGTGTAGTTGCCTGCAAAAAGTGCTACAGTGTGTATAAATTTACTGGAAGCACTTCAAACTTAACGAAGCACACATGCTTTCATTATTGAACGCCGATCTTGATGCTACGCCCGTCGGAAGTGAACTCGGAAACAAAACAAGAGGGCGTGGAACTAATAAAAAAAATGGGCAGTTAAAAATTGCCGCTCCTTTAAAAATGATTCAGGACTCCGGCTAAAACAATTTGCATCGTTCCTTATTAAAGTTGGAGCAACATTTGGGCCAAATGTGAATGTAGAAAAATTGTTGCCGCATTCCACAACAATATCGCGCAACATTTCAACAATCTACGAAACTTATTTGAAACAACAAAACAAGAAGTAATTAGTTTTAAAAGCTTTGGATATGGATATGGATATATTTCATGCACAATACATTATATTAAGGAAGGAGCACTAGTAAACCATCTGTTGTTAATAAAATCCATGGAATGTGAGCCTGCACTGGTAAGCAAACTATATATGGGTAATTCTCTGAGGTATGTCGCGTGCGACCAGCTTTTCAGTTACCAAAAAAAAACATATTCTAAAAAAAATTTTAAAATAAGTAAAGGTATTTTTATAGCTCTAGATTAGTACTTTAATTAGAGCTAAGAATGGTTTTGGAATTTTATATTCTGTTTTGTTTTCTGTTCTGATAATGCAAAATTAACAAAATCGTACGCAAAACCAAAAATGAACGAATTTATATATTTTATCGTAAAACAGAATAATTACTAAAATCAATCTTAGCTGTAAAAATAGTGCTAATCCAGAAGCTTTAAGAAAAACCTTCCACTTAATTTTAAAAATTGTTTTAGTTCATGTTCTTTTTTGTCACTGTAAAACTGTTCGCACGCGGCATTTACCAGAGAATTACCCATATGTAACTTTTTATTGGTAATTCAATTTCATTTTATTTTAAAGATACCAGTATACTAAAGAAAATGCGTGGCATAACTAAATGACTTTGGTTGCTGCCTGGAGGAGCCTGTCATAGTGGACGGACCGTGGCTCCAATATGATAGCAGCCTTTCGTGATAACGGCAAATTCACTGCATGATCATCATTAATTCACATTTTGTGGGGAAATCAGTTAAAGGTGTACAGGAAGTTGCGGATCTTGTTATCAAATGTAGCAAGCTTGTGAAGTATTTCAAAAAGTCTGGTAGCAATTCCAACCTAGGAATTACCTTAAAAAGTCTTTGCCCAACTAGGTTGGAATACTATTTTTATTTTTTTTAAGTCAGTGGAGGTCAATTGGGTTGAAATACAAATATTTTAATTGAAAAAAAAAAAAAAACCAAACAGCCAGAATGAAGCAATTAATGTAAATCATTTGTCCGTGTAGTTTCAGTTTTGAAGAGGTCTGAAAAACTGGAAGGCAGTAACTATCCAGTTAGTTATTATTAGTTATTCCCATATATTCGAAATATTACAGAATGTTGCACTGCCAGAATAAACGATAATGACTGTATCGCACAACTAAAGTCCGATTTGTCCGATCAAATTTCAATAATTATCCTTCCATATATTTCTAACTACCATAAAACAGCTATGTTCCTTTTTCCACAACTAATAAGCTTGTGCAATGCTCAGCGACTGAAAAATTAGAAATTATAGAACTTTGTAAAAAAAATTATGAACATTTTCGTTAAACCTCGGTAAGTTCCAATTCTAATTAATATCTTTGAGCCTGTGTGTGACGATGCATTTTCCGATTTTATTCAGACCGTAATCAAATCAATGATATTGACGCCCTTAAAGCATGAAATGTGACAGTGACTATACCAGATGATTTAATTGCTTGAATGGTGGCACATTCAAAAAAATATTTTTCCATTCTTATTTAACAACTATGTATGTAGCTGCACAATTTTTTTGTATACTGCAAGCAGCTGCAGCATCTGAAAGAGCATTTTCAGATGCTAGTAAATTTATTTCTGAAAAGCGATGTATCATTGCTAACAATGCAGATACAATAAATAAAATTATGTTTCTGCATAACTAGCCGAGTACTCGCGCGAAACTCATTCGTGTATTGCGTCGCCGTTTGGATAGAGTAAATTTTCTACTCATGCCTTTACCACATTTGCAAATCCGTTTTACTCAATGTCTACTCAGTCAGTCAGAACTTTGAGTAAGAGTACCAAATGCTGCTTGAGTGCATTCATGCAGACCTCTAGTGTGTAATCACTGGCCCAGTCACACTGTACGCACTGTTCCAGTGTCGACTGCAGTAGTTTGTAGTCACACTACTACAGTATTTCGCGAATGTTTGAAACCGGGATGTACGGTACGGTGAGACGACTCAATTGTGTTTTATTAGTAGACACTATACAAGTTTTATTCCAGTCACGTCTTTGTGTAGACACAAAGATGAGAAAAAGAATTTATCCCTTTCAGTTAGCCGTATATGCGGAACTGATTTTCTACAAGAAACGTCGATTTATAAATTCTGCCAAAGGGAAATTTAAATTCCCTTGCTGCGCTGGCAGAATTTGTACTCGACGTTTCTTGTAGAAAATATGTGGTCCAGCTCTAGCAGAAAATCTGTGCTTAGATTCTAGTGCGTAGTTCGGAATATGCAAAATAAAAATACGCTCAAAAATATATGCAGTAATAAAATGTTTATTATACTTCAAATTAAATTTATTAAAACTAAAACAATGAGTACTTAAAATTTAGTTATGTTCTCTAATTTAGTTTAACTTATTACTAAAAATATATATTTATATTCTATTTATTATTTTCTAATATTTCTAATTGTCTGCCCTGGCCAATGCCTTGTAATTTTTATTTTTATACCCGCTACCCATAGGGTAGAAGGGTATTATAACTTTGTGCCGGCAGGAATTGTATGTAACAGGTAGAAGGAGGCATCTCCGACCTATAAAAGTATATATATTCTTGATCAGCGTCAACAGCCGAGACGATCTGGCCATGTCCGTCTGTGTGTCTGTCCGTCCGTCCGTATGAACACCTAGATCTCAGAGACTATAAGAGATAGAGCTATAATTTTTTTTCGACAGCATTGTTTTATGTTTGCACGCAGATCAAGTTTGTTTCAAATTTTTGCCACGCCCACTTCGCGCCTCGTAAATTCAAAAAATCGAATAACAAGCGTAATTATAAAACTAGAATTGCGATTTTGGTATATACAATACAAGTATAGTATTTATGATTCCTGAAAATTTGGTTGCGATCAGATAAAAAATTGTCGAAGTTATTAAGAAATACTTTTGTATGGGCAAACACGCCTACTTACTAGGGGTCTAATATACCATTTGGTATTTTTAGTGTTTTTAGTATATTTGGTATATTTTAATAATAATACCAAATATATTTTTAGTATTTTTGTAGTATATTGGTATGTTTTGAGAATAATACCGCAAATATATTGCTTTTATTCAAAATGGGTAGCGGGTATCTCACAGTCGAGCATACTCGACTGTAGCTTTCTTATGTGTAAATTGAAAACGCCTCTCGCACAGCTTTCTTGTGGTCCTCAAAGCTATAGTTGTCGGTCTTGAGAGCTTCAAACATGGCATTGTTCAAATGGCGGTAATTGTGAATGCGCTTCATCTTTGCAGTGCCGGCGTAGTTCATCCCCATCAGCACATCCTTGTGGAAAATCCGTTCCAGTTTTTTTAATATACCATCTGGGCAGAGCATCCTCCTGAACATCGTCACATACTTTAATGGAGATTCCTCTATTTTCGTATTGAGTACGGCGATGTCCTCCTCTGATCGCAAGGTTGCCGGTGCCACAATATTGGCAATTTGGCTCAGTATTGCAACACATAATACTGAAAATAAACTGAGATGTAAAAAATATAAATGCAAATAGTATTCTTATTAACATAAGATTAGAATATTAGAAGTAGAGTTAAAAAATATAAACTTGTAACAAACGCCTCTCGAGTTTGTTTGGCTCCACGTTCGGGCGCCATTTGATTATGTAACAAACCGATTATACACAGCCTATGATAACGTACTCTGCTTACGGGGGCCGACTGTTGCTCAGGGCAAATGGGGTGGGTTTGTGTTATCTATAGGAGCTGAGGTTACATTATTAAAAGAGGTAAGCAGAGTTTATCGATATCTTAAACATCAAAAATCTGATCGGCATACGAACAAGCCCTAAAAGTCGAAGATCCTAGATGTCATGGATCCTCTTCTATACCCTCCCGTCCTGTAAAGCCCCTTATGGTCTTTACCCTTTTCATTGTTTAATTTATGACACACACAACTATACTCAGGTGCCCGAAAGGCTTAATGTTTATGCGTAAGTTCGCCCGCTGGAGCCTTTTGAACACTTCTCTAAGATGTTTAGTGTGTTCTTCTAGATGTCGTCTAAGTACGCGAATGCGAAAGGTTCCATGTCAACTCGATCACGGCGTCTAAGTACGCTGGAATGTTGCCGGGGGCCGAATGTAACCCAAATGGCATAACTCGCCATTGATAAAGGCCGCGTCCTGGCACGGTGAAGCTGTGGCCTCTCGGCTTCCTGTAGCCAACTCGTAGTGTTATGGTGTGCTCCGCGATTGAGGTTACCCTGTCATTCCGTCGGGGCATTGGATCCGCCTCTGCTCGTTTTCGTGGAACTGGAGGGAGTGGTGTCGCCAGGATAGGCTCGGCGTGCGAGGCTCGAGCGTACAAAGGTGCTTTTATCGATGTTAAAAAATTATCCAAACGAATCTGGGCTGTACCGTAGCTAATCGTTGTTTCTATAGAACAGAGGAAATCTAGGCCCAGGATCAGGGGCTCAACAATATGTGGCAGGACTAGGAATGTATGCGAACTTCCGATTCACCAGGCGGACGCGCGTTCGTGACCTCCCGAACGGATCTGTCAGCGAGACGAATTCGCGAAATCCTTAATCAACGTGTTCTCGGGGGTACTAAGTCGCGCGGCCACTTCTTCACTGATGAAACTCGTGGTGGCACCGGTATCCACAGTTCCCTCGGTGGGCATGCCTTCGATATGGATCTTGGCCACGATTCTTCCACGGTTAAATATATCGTCGGCGTTACTGCGGGTGTCTATCGTCCTCGGCTCCTCTCGCCGTGGTAGAGGACGGTGACCGTTTCCCGTCACGTTGTTCCGACAGCCATGGATCGTGCGTATGTCTCGCTTGCCACAGTCCCAACAGAATATCACGGCTGGATTCTGACATACCGCCTGTAAGTGTCCTGGTTCCGCGCATCGTCGACACACCCTGGCTACGTCCGCACCGAAGGTTGTCCTACGGGAGTGTGTACGAACGGATGGTTGGCGGGTCCTGTCTCGGGTGGTCCTCGGAATAGGTTGTGCCACGTCGGTGGGGTCTGGGTTGGCGGGTATGCCTCGCGACGGGCTGGTGCCGGGGCAAAATGGCAGTCGCTGTCGCCAGTGAGGTTCGTGGCTGGATTTGATCTTGGCTATATTCAAATTCCGTGGCCAACTGGATCAGTTGGTTGAGACTTGTGAGGCGGGCGTTATCATAATTTGGTCCAACTCTTGCGTCGTGCTGTAGTCAGCATGGTGCATGAAGAACCGAATTTCCCGTGACGTAGTCCTTGAAGGATTCGTTGTCACGTTGTGTACGATCGCGGATATTATCTTCCAACCTTTCGAAGTACCGCGTGAGCAAGAAAAATGCGAGAAATTCTCTACGGAACTCCGACTGCGCTTAGCCCACTGGTTCGGAACCAACGCGCGGCACATCCACCAAGCCTTCGGCCATGCTCCTTGGCAATGTATCGACCGCGTCCGTATGCCTGAGCCCGTTCCTCCAATGCCTCGACAAAAGCCAACGGATCACCCTGACCGTCGAATTGGATTCCCCATTTCCGAATTCGATCCAGATGAGTACCGTATGGCCAAGGGCTTGGTTGGACGGCGATCGGGTTCGGCCGAGATTCACTGACGAGTGCCGGGGCGATTGGCCTGTGTGGACTTGAAGTGGCAGGGGTGGAAGATAGCACCGGGATGTGAGACGTCGTACGTGCTTCCGTCTTGGGCAGGGTAAACGGCGGGGCGTGTAAAAATTGTTGGCTCAAGCCTGAGGTGGTGGCTTGCACGTTGGGCTGTGGTGTGCGCGGCCGTGTGTATAATATCTCTAGTTCGGCGAATCGCTTTCCTCAAGTCCTCGATTTTCCCTTCGGCGAGAACTTGATTTCCTGCGCCAATGTTTCTAACCATCACGCCGACTGTAGTAAATCCATTTTAGGCCAACTCCAGGGTTGGTATCACTGCGAAAACGCGTCGCTATCACTCTCATGACCACTAATTTATTTCTTTTTTTTTTTAGCATTCGAAATCACACCTTGCTAGTCTTTTTATGCCACACGGAAACTGAGTTCCACTTGACTTGTAGGGTCCCTGCTGCTCGGCGCCTCTTGTAACGAACCGTCACAACGCCGGGGTAACTAGCGCTGTCCAGGGGTCGAAATAAGAAATTTGTGTTTGCTGAAACCCTACAAGTCGAGTATCACACAGTGTGAGACAAATCTTCGTACCTGATCGGGGCGGAGATCTCGATGGGAAAGAAAAGACACAGTAGTTTTGAGTTTTATTTTCTTTATTTCTTGTTTCACTGGTTCTGGATAAATCAACGAAAATATGGGTATTTATGCTTCTGGGATTGTCCTCAGGTTCAACGTCGATTGAAATGTTTTGCGGGGCGGATATAGACACACTACCACTATGTCGATATATACACAGTGGGTTTGGCTGTAGTTACTTGGCGAGGAAAACACGAGGAGTACGGCGTGGATGTCACAGGTGTCAGTGCGTAAGCACACTGATTTTGTTGCAGTGTACAACTATTCCGGTGTTGACTGTAGTAGTTTGTAGTCCCACTACTACAGCTAACGGGAAGATGCTGTGTTTCGCGCGAATGATAGAAACCGAGACACGCAGCGTGGGTGAAATAGTTGTTAGTGTGTAATAGAGGTCTGCATGAATGCACTCAAAATTTTCGGTTATTTGAGTACAATAAGCTTAAGTTGCAATTCAGCGTACCAAACCGGTTTCAACAAAGTGAATTGCGCATTGGTAAGGGTTGTTTTCGTTGTATGCAATATGAGTGAAAATCAACCCAATGCGTAATGGATAGAATGAGTGAATGCAGAGTAAATGTTCGAGTATTCGAATGAAATTTTGGCATTCTCGTCGTTCATAGCAAGCAGAGCAGAAGCAGCAGAGCATCAAATTGAGTTTTAAAAGTGCAGGGCTTGGACGAAAGCGTAAGTACTTTAGTAAATTGCGTATGTACAACACAATATATGTACATACATAATATATGTGTAAATAGATTAATACATTAACAATTAGCTCAATTGAAGTGTTTGTCTCCTTTAACAAAACGTTTAGTCTACCAAGTGCTGTCTTTTCCATGTTTGTAATCACATAAGTCTATGATGCTTCTATGTTGGTATATTTGAATTTATAATTAGTGTCTGTGTGTTCGTTCGGATGCTTTCGGATGCAGCAGTATCTACGCATAAAGATATTAAATCGAAACTTTTAAATGGCAAATATATTTTCAACCTAAAAAGGGAAGAAGTAAATTTTGGGAAATATTCGCAATTATTAAAAAATAGGATGGGGAGGTTCTTAACAGGTGTAGTTTCCTGCAAAAGTGCTACAGTGTGTATAAATTTACTGGAAGCACTTCAAACTTAACGAAGCACACATGCTTCATTATGAACGCCGATCTTGATGCTACGCCCGTCGAAGTGAACTCGGAAACAAAACAGAGGGCGTGGAACTAATAAAAAAAATGGGCACGTTAAAAATTGCCGCTCCTTTTAAAATGATTCAGGACTCCGGCCTAAAAACAATTTGCATCGTTCCTTATTAAAGTTGGACAACATTTGGCCAATGTGAATGTAGAAAAATTGTGCCGCATTCCACAACAATATCGCGCAACATTTTAACAATCTACGAAACTTATTTTGAAAACAACAACACAAGAAGTAATTAGTTTTTAAAAGCTTGGATATGGATATGGATATATTTCATGCACAATACATTATATTAAGGAAGGAGCACTAGTAAACCATCTGTTGTAATAAAATCCATGGAATGTGAAGCCTGCACTGGTAAGCAAACTATATATGTGTAATTCTCTGAGGTATGTCGCGTGCGACCAGCTTTTCAGTTACAACAAAAAAAAACATATTCTAAAAAAAATTTTTAAAATAAGTAAAGGTTATTTTTATAGCTCTAGATTAGTACTTTAATTAGAGCTAAGAATGGTTTTGGAGTTTTTATTCTGTTTTGTTTGTCTGTTTCTGATAATTGCAAAAATTAACAAATCGTACGCAAAAACCAAAAAATGAACGAATTTATATATTTTATCGTAAAACAGAATAAGTTACTAAAATCAATCTTAGCTGTAAAAATAGTGCTAATCCAAAGCTTAAGAAAAAACCTACACTTAATTTTAAAATTGTTTTAGTTTATGTTCTTTTTTGTCACTGTTAAACTGTTCGCACGCGCGGCATTTACCAGAGAATTACCCATATGTAACTTTTTATTGGTAATTCAATTCATTTTATTTTAAGATACCAGTATACTAAAGAAAATGCGTGGCATACTAATGACTTTGGTTGCTGCCTGGAGGAGCCTGTCATAGTGACGGACCGTGGGCTCCAATCATGATAGCAGCCTCTTTCGTGATAACCGGCAAATTCACTGCATGAATCATTTAATTCACAATTTTGTGGGGAAATCAGTTAAAGGTGTACAGGAAGTTGCGGATCTTGTTATCAAATGTAGCAAGCTTGTGAAGTATTTCAAAAAGTCTGGTAGCAATTCCAACCTAGGAATTACCTTAAAAAGTCTTTGCCCAACTAGGTGGAATACTATTTTCTATTTTTTTTAAGTCAGTGGAGGCAATTTGGGTTGAAATAACAAATATTTTAATTGAAAAAAAAAAAAAAACCAAAACAGCCAGAATTGAGCAATTAATGTAAAATCATTTGTCCGTGTAGTTTCAGTTTTTGAGAGAGGTCTGAAAAACTGGAAGGCAGTAACTATGCAGTTAGTTATTATTAGTTATTCCATATATTCGAAAATTACAGAAATGTTGCACTGCAGAAATAAACGATAATGACTGTATCGCACAACTAAAGTCCGATTTGTCCGATCAAATTTCAATAATTATCCTTCCATATATTTCTAACTACCATAAAACAGCTATGTTCCTTTTTCCACCAACTAATAAGCTTGTGCAATGCTCAGCGACTGAAAAATTAGAAATTTATAGAAGCTTGTAAAAAAATTATGAAAACATTTTCGTTAACCTCGGTAAGTTCAATTCTAATAATTCTTTGAGCCTGTGTGACGATGCATTTTCCGATTTTATTCAAGACCGTAATCAAATCAATGATATTGACCCCTTAAAGCATGAAATTGACAGTGAACTATACAGATGACTTTAATTGCTTTGAATGGTGGCACATTAACAAAAATATTTTTCCCACTCTTATTTAAAAACTATGTAGCTGCACAATTTTTTGTATACATGCAAGCAGCTCAGCATCTGAAAGAGCATTTTCAGATGCTAGAAATTTAATTTCTGAAAAGCGATGTATCATTGCTAACAATGCAGATACAATAAATAAAATTATGTTTCTGCATAAACTAGCCGAGTACTCGGTCGCGAAACTCATTCGTGTATTGCGTCGCCGTTCGGATAGAGTAATTTTCTACTCATGCCTTTACCACATTTGCCAAATCCGTTTTACTCAATGTCTCACTCAGTCAGTCAGAACTTTGAGTAAGAGTACCAAATGCTGCTTTGAGTGCATTCATGCAGACCTCTAGTGTGTAATCACACTGGCCCAGTCACACTGTACGCACTGTTCCAGTGTCGACTGCAGTAGTTTGTAGTCACACTACTACAGTATTTCGCGAATGTTTGAAACCGGGATGTACGGTACTGGTGAGACGACCCAATTGTGTTTTATTAGTAGACAATATACAAGTTTTCTTCCAGTCACGTCTTGTGTAGACACAAGATGAGAAAAGAATTTATCCTTTCAGTTAGCCGTATATGCGGAACTGATTTTTCTACAAGAAACGTCGATTATAAATTCTGCCAAAGGGAAATTTAAATTTCCCTCGGCTGCGCTGGCAGAATTTGTACTCGACGTTTCTTGTAGAAAATATGTGGTCCAGCTCTAGCAGAAAATCTGTGCTTAGATTCTAGTGCGTAGTTCGGAATATGCAAAATAAAAAATACGCTCAAAAAATATATGCAGTAAATAAATGTTTATTATACTTCAAATTAAATTTATTAAAACTAAAAACAATAAGTACTTAAAATTATAGTTATGTTCTCTTAATTAGTTTAACTTATTACTAAAAAAATATATTTATATTCTATTTATTATTTTCTAATATTTCTAATTGTCTTGCCCTGGCCAATGCCTTGTAATTTTTATTTTTATACCCGCTACCATAGGGTAGAAGGGTATTATAACTTTGTGCCGGCAGGAATTGTATGTAACAGGTAGAAGGAGGCATCTCCGACCCTATAAAGTATATATATTCTTGATCAGCGTCAACAGCCGAGACGATCTGGCCATGTCCGTCTGTGTGTCTGTCCGTCCGTCCGTATGAACACCTAGATCTCAGAGACTATAAGAGATAGAGCTATAATTTTTTTTCGACAGCATTTGTTATGTTTGCACGCAGATCAAGTTTGTTTCAAATTTTTGCCACGCCCACTTCCGCCCTCGTAAATCAAAAAAATCGAATAACAAGCGTAATTATAAAACTAGAATTGCGAATTTTGGTATATACAATAACAAGTATAGTATTTATGATTCCTGAAAATTTGGTTGCGATCAGATAAAAATTGTCGAAGTTATTAAAGAAATACTTTTGTATGGGCAAACACGCCTACTTACTAGGGGTCTAATATACCATTTGGTATTTTTAGTGTTTTTAGTATATTTGGTATATTTTAATAATAATACCCCAAAATATATTTTTAGTATTTTTGTAGTATAATTGGTATGTTTTGAGAATAATACCGCAAAATATATTGCTTTTATTCAAAATGGGTAGCGGGTATCTCACAGTCGAGCATACTCGACTGTAGCTTTCTTACTTGTTAAATTTGAAAAACGCCTCTCGCACAGCTTTCTTGTGGTCCTCAAAGCTATAGTTGTCGGTCTTGAGAGCTTCAAACATGGCATTGTTCAATGGCGGTAATTGTTGAATGCCTTCATCTTTGCAGTGCCGGCGTAGTTCATCCCCATCAGCACATCCTTGTGGAAAATCCGTTCCAAGTTTTTTAATATACCATCTGGGCAGAGCATCCTCCTGAACATCGTCACATACTTTAATGGAGATTCCTCTATTTTCGTATTGAGTACGGCGATGTCCTCCTCTGATCGCAAGGTTGCCGGTGCCACAATATTTGGCAATTTGGCTCAGTATTGCAACACATAATACTGAAAATAAACTGAGATGTAAAAAATATAAATGCAAATAGTATTCTTTATTAACATAAGATTAGAATATTAGAAGTAGAGTTAAAAAATATAAACTTGTAACAAACGCCTCTCGAGTTTGTTTGGCTCCACGTTCGGGCGCCATTTGATTATGTAACAAACCGATTATACACAGCCTATGATAACGTACTCTGCTTACGGGGGCGACTGTTGCTCAGGGCAAATGGGTGGGTTTGTGTTATCTATAGGAGCTGAGGTTACATTATTAAAGAGGTAAGCAGAGTTTATCGATATCTTAAACATCAAAAATCTGAATCGGCATACGAACAAGCTAAAAGTCGAAGATCCTAGATGTCATGGATCCTCTTCTATACCCTCCCGTCTTGTAAAGCCCCTTATGGTCTTTACCCTTTTCATTGTTTAATTTATGACACACACAACTATACTCAGGTGCCCGAAAGGCTTAATGTTTATGCGTAAGTTCGCCCGCTGGAGCCTTTTGAACACTTCTCTAAGATGTTTAGTGTGTTCTTCTAGATGTCGTCTTTGATAAAGGCCGCGTCCTGGCACGGTGAAAGCTGTGGCCTCTCGGCTTCCTGTAGCCAACTCGTAGTGTTATGGTGTGCTCCGCGATTGAGGTTACCCCTGTCATTCCGTCCGTTGGATCCGCCTCTGCTCGTTTTCGTGGAACTGGAGGGAGTGGTGTCGCCAGGATAGGCTCGGCGTACGAGGCTCGAGCGTACAAAGGTGCTTTTATCGATGTTAAAAAATTATCCAAACGAATCTGGGCTGTACCGCAGCTAATCGTTGTTTCTATAGAACAGAGGAAATCTAGGCCCAGGATCAGGGGCTCAAGAATATGTGGCAGGACTAGGAATGGTATGCGAACTTCCCGATTCACCAGGCGGACGCGCGTTCGTGACCTCCCGAACGGATCTGTCAGCGAGACGAATTCGCGAATCCTTAATCAACGTGTTCTCGGGGGTACTAAGTCGCGCGGCCACTTCTTCACTGATGAACTCGGGGTGGCACCGGTATCCACAGTTCCCTCGGTGGGCATGCCTTCGATATGGATCTTGGCCACGATTCTTCCACCGGTTAAATATATCGTCGGCGTTACTGGCGGGTGGTCTATCGTCCTCGGCTCCTCTCGCCGTGGTAGAGGACGGTGACCGTTTCCCGTCACGTTGTTCCGACAGCCATGGATCGTGCGTATGTCTCGCTTGCCACAGTCCCAACAGAATATCACGGCTGGATTCTGACATACCGCCTGTAAGTGTCCTGGTTCCGCGCATCGTCGACACACCCTGGCTACGTCCGGCACCGAAGGTTGTCCTACGGGAGTGTTACGAACGGATGGTTGGCGGGTCCTGTCCTCGGGTGGTCCTCGGAATAGGTTGTGCCACGTCGGTGGGGTCTGGGTTGGCGGGTATGCCTCGCGACGGGCTGGTGCCGGGGGCAAAATGGCAGTCGCCGTCGCCAGTGAGGTTCGTGGCTGGATTTGATCTTGGCTATATTCAAATTCCGTGGCCCAACTGGATCAGTTGGTTGAGACTTGTGATCTCGTGTCGGCGGGCGTAGAACTGGTATTCGGGGCGGGCGTTATCATAAATTCGGTCCAACTCTTGCGTCGTGCTGTAGTCAGCATGGTGCATGAAGAACCGAATTTCCGTGACGTAGTCCTTGAAGGATTCGTTGTCACGTTGTTTACGATCGCGGATATTATCTTCCAACCTTTCGAAGTACCGCGTGAGCAAGAAAAATGCGAGAAATTCTCTACGGAACACCGACTGCGCTTAGCCCACTGGTTCGGAACCAACGCGCGGCACGATCCACCAAGCCTTCGGCCATGCTCCTTGGCAATGTATCGACCGCGTCCCGTATGCCTGAGCCCGTTCCTCCAATGCCTCGACAAAAGCCAACGGATCACCCTGACCGTCGAATTGGATTCCCCATTTCCGAATTCGATCCAGATGAGTACCGTATGGCCAAGGGCTTGGGTTGGCGGCGATCGGGTTCGGCCGAGATTCACTGACGAGTGCCGGGGCGATTGGCCTGTGTGGACTTGAAGTGGCAGGGGTGGAAGATAGCACCGGGATGTGAGACGTCGTACGTGCTTCCGTCTTGGGCAGGGTAAACGGCGGGCGTGTAAAAATTGTTGGCTCAAGCCTGAGGTGGTGGCTTGCACGTTGGGCTGTGGGGTGCGCGGCCGTGTGTATAATATCTCTAGTTCGGCGAATCGCTTTCCTCAAGTCCTCGATTTTCCCTTCGGCCGAGAACTTGATTTCCTGCGCCAATGTTTCTAACCCATCACGCCGACTGTAGTAAATCCATTTTAGGCCAACTCCAGGGTTGGGTATCTACTGCGAAAACGCCTCGCTATCACTCTCATGACCACTAATTTTTTTCTTTAGCACTCGAAATCACACCTTGCTAGTCTTTTTATGCCACTCGGAAACTGAGTTCCACTTGACTTGTAGGGTCCCTGCTCGGGCGCCTCTTGTAACGAACCGTCACAACGCCGGGGTAACTAGCGCTGTCCAGGGATCGAAATAAGAAATTTGTGTTTGCTGAAACCCTACAAGTCGAGTATCACAAGGTGTGAGACAAATCTTCGTACCTGATCGGGGCCGGAGATCTCGATGGGAAAGAAAAGACACAGTAGTTTGAGTTTTATTTTCTTTATTTCTTGTTTCACTGGTTCTGGATAAATCATCGAAAATATGGGTATTTATGCTTCTGGGATTGTCCTCAGGTTCAACGTCGATTGAAATGTTTTGCGGCGGATATAGACACACTACCACTATGTCGATATATACACAGTGGGTTTGGCTGTAGTTACTTGGCGAGGAAAACACGAGGAGTACGGCGTGGATGTCACAGGTGTCAGTGCGTAAGCACACTGATTTTGTTGCAGTGTACAAACTATTCCGGTGTTGACTGTAGTAGTTTGTAGTCCCACTACTACAGCTAACGGGAAGATGCTGTGTTTCGCGCGAATGATAGAAACCGAGACACGCAGCGTGGGTGAAATAGTTGTTAGTGTGTAATAGAGGTCTGCATGAATGCACTCAAAATTTTCGGTTATTTGAGTACAATAAGCTTAAGTTGCAATTCAGCGTACCAAACCGGTTTCAACAAAGTGAATTGCGCATTGGTAAGGGTTGTTTTCGTTGTATGCAATATGAGTGAAAATCAACCCAATGCGTAATGGATAGAATGAGTGAATGCAGAGTAAATGTTTCGAGTATTCGAATGAAATTTTGGCATTCTCGTCGTTCATAGCAAGCAGAACAGAAGCAGCAGAGCATCAAATTGAGTTTTAAAAGTGCAGGGCTTGGACGAAAGCGTAAGTACTTTTAGTAAATTGCGTATGTACAACACAATATATGTACATACATAATATATGTGTAAATAGATTAATACATTAACAATTAGCTCAATTGAAGTGTTTGTCTCCTTTAACAAAACGTTTAGTCTACCAAGTGCTGTCTTTTCCATGTTTGTAATCACATAAGTCTATGATGCTTCTATGTTGGTATATTTTGAATTTATAATTAGTGGCTGTGTGTTTCGTTTCGGATGCAGCAGTATCTATGCATAAAGATATTTGTTGAATATCCCATATTCAAAAATAACATTTGGTATTTTTCTTTATTAAGTATTTTGATATAATTAGAATTAGGTCACATTGAAATGTAACTCGATCTCTTTTGCGTCTGCTAGCTGTGGAGTGTGGTTGTGTTGCGTGCTTGAAAGGAGCTTAAAGCCAATGAAATATAAAATAACATAAAAACTAAATCTGTGTTTAATTAGTCAATCAGAGTAGTAAAATACATTTTTACCCCAAAATATCAACAGGTTATGGGCCCAGTCCACGCCTATTAAGTTATTTTTATAGTAGTGCAACAGATTGTGAAATAATTCATAGTTTTGTGTTTGTGTGAAAAATAAAATAAAAATGGAAAAAGGAAAGCGGAATATAAAGCCATTCGATGGTGAAAAATATCCAATTTGGAAGCATAGAATTCGAGCTTTACTAACTGAGCTACGCGTTATAAAAGTTATTGATGAAAATGTGCCAGATTCAATAGACGATGATTGGAAGAGGACGGAGGAAAACGCAAAGGAGATATTAATCGAATACTTGAGCGACTCATTTCTGAATTTCACAATTGGTGACGTCACGTCGCGTCAGATTTTGAAAAACTTAGACGCCATCTATGAGCGCGAAAGTGTAGCTGCGGAATTAGCAACACGCAGGCGGCTATTCGATCTAAAGTTAAAATCCGATCAAACATTGTTAAGTCATTTCAACCTTTTTGACGGATTAATGAGTGATTTGGTGGCCTCAGGCGCGTCGATAAATGAGTTGAGCAAAGTGCGCATTTGCTGTATTCATTGCCTTCGTCCTACAATGGAGTCATTACTGCCATTGAGAATATGTCAAAAGACGAATTAAATCTGGCTGTTGCAAAAGCACGACTGTTAGACTACGAGCTAAAATTTAATAAAGATATTAACGACACTAGCAGAAAAGCATTAACAGTAAACACACACCATAATAATTTTAAAAACAATAGAAATAATTCAAATAGAAATAGAGTAGTTAAGCCAGCTTTAAGGGCAAGCCAAAGTTTAGTGGAAAATGCCATTTTTGCGGCAAGGCAGGGCACATCAAAAAGGATTGCTTTAATTACAAAAGAATGATAAATGAAAAGGAAAATCAAAATAAACACGCTCAATGCGCCACAACACAGCACGGTTTCGCGTTTATGCTAAAAGCAAATAATAATACTACGAATAAGTGCGGTTTTATCCTTGACTCCGGTGCCACTGATCATCTCATTAATGATGAATCATTATACGCCGACTGTGTGAATCTGAAGAGTCCTCTAAAGATCGCTGTGGCAAAGCAAGGATCCTTCATCTACGCTACTAAGTGTGGTATTGTAAGGCTGCGCAACGGTAATGACATAACTCTGGAGGATGTCTTGTTCTGCAAGGAGGCGGCAGGAAATCTTATCTCTGTAAAGAGATTGCAAGAAGCAGGAATGTCCATAGAATTTGACAAAAGCGGAGTAACTATTTCCAAAAATGGAGTGGTAGTTGCCAAAAATACAGGTCAGTCAATTAATATACCTATTATTGAATTTCAAGCATATTCTTTAATTGCAAATAATAAAAAACATTTTTTGATTATGGCATGAGAGATTTGGGCATGTTAGCAATAGCAAATTACTAGAAATAAAAAGAAAAAATTTGTTCACTGATAATAGTCTTCTTAACAATTTGGAATTGTCCGATGAAATATGTGAAGCTTGTTTAAATGGAAAACAAGCCAGGTTACCCTTTAAGCAATATAAAGATAAAAGCTACATAAAAAGACCATTGTTTGTAGTTCATTCCGATGTTTGTGGCCCTATTACACCCGGTACAATAGATAGTAAATATTACTATGTAATTTTTGTAGACCAGTTTACACATTATTGTGTAACCTACCTAATAAAGTTCAAGTCTGATGTATTTAACATGTTTAAAGACTTTGTTGCGAAAAGCGAGGCGCATTTTAATTTAAAAATCGTTAATTTGTATATTGACAATGGAAGAGAATATCTCTCAAATGAGATGCGTCAGTTTTGTGTTCAGAAAGGCATCTCATATCATTTAACTGTGCCACACACACCTCAGTTAAATGGTGTCTCTGAGAGAATGATTAGAACATTAACTGAAAAAGCTCGTGCAATGGTTTGCGGTGCAAAATTAGATAAAAGCTTCTGGGGAGAAGCTGTGTTAACTGCAACATATTTAGTTAACAGAATTCCAAGTAGAGCACTTGGTGAGATTGCAAAGACGTCATACGAGATGTGGCATGATAGAAAGCCCAATCTAAACCATTTAAAAGTTTTCGGCTCAACTGTGTATGTACACAATAAAACCAGAAAAAGAAAATTTGATGATAAGTCCCACAAGACTATTCTGGTTGGTTATGAACCTAACGGTTTTAAATTATGGGATTCTATCAATGGAAAATTTGTTGTTGCAAGAGATGTGATTGTTGATGAAACCAATATGTTTCACTCTAGAGCTGGAAAACATGATACAAAATTCCTGAATGATAGTAAGGATGTTAATCAAAGAGAATTCCTGAAAGATAATAAGGAAAGTGATCATGGCAATTTTCCGAATGAAAGTAAGGAAAGAGATGAAATTGTAATCCTGAATGATAGTAAGGATGTTAATCAAAGAGAATTCCTGAAAGATAGTAAGGAAAGTGATCATGGCAATTTTCCAAATGAAAGTAAGGAAAGAGATGAAATTGTAATCCTGAATGATAGTAAGGATGTTAATCAAAGAGAATTCTTGAAAGATAGTAAGGAAAGTAATCATAGAAATTTCCCGAATGAAAGTACGGAATGTATTGTAAGCAAACAGCCTAGACAAATTGAATGTGATGAAAATTCAATTGATTGCATTGACAACAACAATGATATTGAAATATTCACTAGACGAAGTGAAAGATTAAAAGGAAAGCAACAGATATCTTACAGTGAAGACAATACAAATTTTAATATGTTCGTTATGAATGCTCATACAATTTTTAATGACGTCCCAAATTCATATGAGGAAATCAATTGTAGAAATGATAAACTTCTTTGGGAGGAAGCCATTAAAGCTGAGCTGAAGTCTCATGAAGAAAATAATACTTGGACAATTGTTAAAAGGCCTGAAAACAAAAACATCGTTGATAGCAGATGGGTATTTTCTATTAAACATGACGAATTAGGAAATCCTATAAGGTATAAATCAAGGCTAGTTGCTCGTGGGTTTACTCAACAGTTCCAAGTCGACTATAACGAAACTTTTGCACCAGTTTCTAGAATTTCAAGTTTTCGACTCATATTATCACTATCAGTTCAATACAATTTAAAAGTACATCAAATGGATGTAAAGACAGCATTTTTGAATGGAATACTGAATGAAGAAATATATATGCAACCTCCCCAAGGTATCCCATGTAATATTCAAAATGTGTGTAAGCTAAATAAGGCAATTTATGGACTCAAGCAAACAGCTAGATGCTGGTTTGAAGTTTTTGAGCAAGTATTAAAAGATTGCGGATTTGTTAACTCTCCTGTCGATCGTTGCATATATATAAATGAAAAAGGCAATATCAAAGAAAACATATATGTTTTGTTATATGTTGATGATGTGGTAATAGCCACCGGAAATGTGGAAAGAATGAATAGCTTTAAAAACTATTTAATAAAAAAATTCAAAATGACTGACTTAAATGAAATAAGATATTTCATTGGGATAAGAGTAGAAACATTTGAAGATAGAATTTGCCTAAGCCAGTCTGCATATATTAAAAGGGTTTTAAATAAATTTAATATGGAAAACTGCAATCCAGTTAGTATCCCACTACCAAGCAAACTAAATTACGACCTACTTAATTTAGACACAGATTGTAATGCTCCATGCCGAAATCTTATAGGCTGCTTAATGTACATAATGCTTTGTACACGTCAAAATATCAACAATATTAAATCGAAACTTTTAAATGGCAAATATATTTTCAACCCTAAAAAGGGAAGAAGTAAAGTTTGGGAAATATTCGCAATTATTAAAAAATAGGATGGGGAGGTCTTAACAGGTGTAGTTGCCTGCAAAAAGTGCTACAGTGTGTATAAATTTACTGGAAGCACTTCATACTTAACGAAGCACACATGCTTCATTATGAACGCCGATCTTGATGCTACGCCCGTCGAAGTGAACTCGGAAACAAAACAAGAGGGCGTGGAACTAATAAAAAAATGGGCAGTTAAAAATTGCCGCTCCTTTAAAATGATTCAGGACTCCGTCCTAAAAAAATTTGCATCGTTCCTTATTAAAGTTGGAGCAACATTTGGGCCAAAAGTGAATGTAGAAAAATTGTTGCCGCATTCCACAACAATATCGCGCAACATTTCAACAATCTACGAAACTTATTTTGAAACAACAAAACAAGAAGTAATTAGTTTTAAAAGCTTTGGATATGCGGTAACAAGCGATATTTGGACAGATAGTTATTTAAGATCGTCATATATTTCATGCACAATACATTATATTAAGGAAGGAGCACTAGTAAACCATCTGTTGGTAATAAAATCCATGGAATGTGAAGCCTGCACTGATAAGCAAACTATATATGGGTAATTCTCTGAGGGATGTCGCGTGCGACCAGCTCTTCAGTTACAAAAAAAACATATTCTGAAAAAAAAAGAAGAAAAACCTTCACTTAATTTTAAAATTGTTTTAGTTTATGTTCTTTTTTGTCACTGTTCGCACGCGACATTTACCAGAGAATTACCCATATGTAACTTTTTATTGGTAATTCAATTTCATTTTATTTTAAAGATACCAGTATACTAAAGAAAATGCGTGGCATACTAAATGACTTTGGTTGCTGCCTGGAGGAGCCTGTCATAGTGACGGACCGTGGCTCCAATATGATAGCAGCCTTTCGTGATAACCGGCAAATTCACTGCATGAATCATTTAATTCACAATTTTGTGGGGAAATCAGTTAAAGGTGTACAGGAAGTTGCGGATCTTGTTATCAAATGTAGCAAGCTTGTGAAGTATTTCAAAAAGTCTGGTAGCAATTCCAACCTAGGAATTACCTTAAAAAGTCTTTGCCCAACTAGGTGGAATACTATTTTCTATTTTTTTTAAGTCAGTGGAGGTCAATTGGGTTGAAATAACAAATATTTTAATTGAAAAAAAAAAAAAACCAAACAGCCAGAATTGAAGGAATTAATGTAAATCATTTGTCCGTGTAGTTTCAGTTTTTGAAGAGGTCTCAAAAAAACTGGAAGGCAATAACTATCCAGTTAGTTATTATTAGTTATTCCATATATTCGAAAATTACAGAAATGTTGCACTGCAGATATAAACGATAATGACTGTATCGCACAACTAAAGTCCGATTTGTCCGATCAAATTTCAATAATTATCCTTCCATATATTTCTAACTACCATAAAACAGCTATGTTCCTTTTTCCACCAACTAATAAGCTTGTGCAATGCTCAGCGACTGAAAAATTAAAAATTATAGAAGCTTGCAATAAAATTATGAAAACATTTTCGTTAACCTCGGTAAGTTCCAATTCTAATAATTCTTTGAGCCTGTGTGACGATGCATTTTCCGATTTTATTCAAGACCGTAATCAAATCAATGATATTGACCCCTTTGTTAACGTAGGGGCGCTGAAAAGTTCCAAGTTCTTCCTTTTCCGAAATAAAAACACTCGCGGTTTTTCTTATAATATATATATGTCGGAGAGTAAGTAATGCAGATTCGACACACTGACGTCACTGCGCAGCTGTGCGTGCGTCTCGGCACATTGCTGCGTAGTTGAAGGTGCACTTTGGCATTTTGGCAATGCGTAGTTGCTTGTGCGTTTCGGCACATTGTCACTGCGTAATTAAGAGTGTGCATGTTAGATTGCATCATTCTTCATTTGCGCTTTGTCGGTTGTCCGCATTTTGTCGCTTTGCCAAGTACAGTTATTGCGGGGCGACAGCGTCGAGACGCTGTCGCCGAGTGTGGTTCGATGGCTATGGCGTAGACAGTAAAAGGATCGAGCGGGCAGTGTGCTCGTAGAATCGCCTGTGAGAGCATCGAAACTCGCTTCGCGATAATGAATAAACAGACTTCGGTAGAACAGACTCCGACATCAGAAGTGGGATTCGGCCCTGATCAAGGAATGTCTTCGCGTTAATAGAGCAACAAAAATCGGAATTTTTTGGTTCTGATTAAGATTCCGGCGAGCGAGTTGAAATAAATAGTGAGATCTGTTTGCCGAAATATAATCCAGACGATGCTGGTGTGGTGTGTAACTTTGCGAGAAAAATTATTAAGTGACAGTGCTCTTATAATAGTGTTGAGTAAAGCTTTGGAAGGCTTAGCGGTCCAGTGGTTACAAAATGTGTTACCCTGTTATAACCTGGCAACAGTTCCGGCAATTGTTTGAGCAGCGGTACGAGATATCTGAGACGCCAGCCGCCGTCTTTGTGAATATTTTTTAAAGAGTCGTCCAAGTTAGTCGTGGAGTCGTGAAAGTTAGCCTGATTTTGTGAGTTGTTGTGTGACAATACTGTGCACAAAACTGCGAAATTTAAATTTCGATCAAAATGCCATTGCGTTGGTTCTTGGACAGATGGATAATTTCGATCGGTATGGTACATACAACGCATGTAACCAATCAACGTGAATTGCAAGCGGAGTTGCAAGTGTTCTCAGCGCTAAGAGAACGTCGTTTTATATCAAACGGGGAACTAAAGGCCAAGCGTGCTAAAATTGTGGAAATTAAATGTTATCATTGTGAAAAACTTGGTCATGAAAAGCAAGACTGTAAAACGGGAATGAGTGTCCAGGTACCGGCAACTGAAAGGGTTTGGCGTTCGGAGCGGCCTCGTCATGGAAGAGCAAATGTGGCTTGCTACAGATGTCGGGAGCTGGGTTGATTGTCCAGACGAGGTGGGAGTGCGATCGGAGAATAGAGTGGAGCTGTGAGCTATGGTGTAGCCTCAATCGAGTATGCGGGTGAGAGATTTCCAATTACATTTCATTTGGAGCTGAGCGCTCATTATTTGAAGAAAGCATTTCTAAATAAGTATTTTGGTAAGCGGCGTTATTTCCTTGAAAGGGAATAGGCCAATACGTACAGTACCGCACAAGCGGAATTAATACCATGATTGATGGTAACTCTTTGGTTGTTTTGTTCCATATTGTACCAGACGAGTATATGAAAGAAAAATATTGTAGATGGCAGAGAAGTATTGGATCAAGGGTTGTTAATAGATGTTTCTTGCGATAGTTGAAACTAAAACTGTGAACATTAATGAGACCGTTCCATCTACTGATTCTGATTGGATTGAAGCTTAAATACTCGGAAATTGAAGGAGAATAGGAAAGGAAGGAGTTTGAATATCATTACTGAGGGCAGTGCTCAAGGTCTTTTGTCGAAGGAGGAAGCGTATGAGCGGTTTTAACTTGTTTTGGACGTTCTAGTGAAGGCAAAGATTTCAATTAACATTCAAAATGTTTTTTTCTTGAGATTGCATTGGTTATCGGATGAAGCCGAAGGAGATGCATTCAAGGTTGGAGAAGGTAGAGTTGCTAGTGTCGTTGATCCTAGGAACATGGAAGAGGTCGTTAGATGTGAGAAGACAGAGTTTGATAAGGGTAAGGCTAAGGTAATTTGATTCTGTATGGGTGGCTTTGGGTTGCTTAGAAGCGGTGAGAGACGGCAAACGGAATTGGACCCGTGGTTCAGAGGACCTTTTTGGTGATTAGGTGTTGGACGGAGACCGATTCATTTTGGAGTCTACACAGAACAACAGACGTTACAAGTACCTACACGAAAGTTTGCGAAAGCTACCGGATGTGCAAATCCCAGAAAAGTTAGATGTAAATCATAAAGAGAAAAGTCTGTTGGAAAAATTTATTGGAAAAATCTATTGGAAAAGTCGGTTGAAACGGGAACACAGTCTTGGCAGGATATGTTGGGAGAGGTGCAGTTGGCAATCAATTGTACAACCAATCGCACTACGAAAGCAAGTCCTTTAGAAATGTTATTGGGAAAGGTAGCACGCCCATTGGGATTACTTCCACCTAGTGATATAGAAAATGTTATTGATTTGCCAAACGTAAGAGCGCAAGCTGCAAAGAATGTATTAGCCAGTGCAGCTTATGATAAAGAACGATTTGATAGAAATAAGGCAAAAGTAAAAAGGCACAAAATTGGAGATTTCGTATTACTTAAGAGCGAAGAAAGACACCAGACCAAGCTAAGTCCAAAATTTAGGGGGCCTTTTGAAATAGTAAAAGTTCTAGAAGGTGACAGATACATTTTAAAGTCTTTAACTAATAAAAGAAATTATAAATATGCACATGAGGATTTAAGAAAATTACCAGAGGGGCAAGTGCCCGAAGAGCTAAATGTGTACGATGATTATAATAATTTAGATGAAAGAAACGTAACCGCTACAGAAGAGAGTGAAAATGAAAATAATGAGAGTATTGAAGAAGAAAATGAAGTACACCAATAAGGGTGACAAAGTTGTACTGCTGGCCAATGAAAATGGCAGAGTACTGAGTCCATAAAATATAATGCAAGCACAAGTGCAAAACATATTGTTTGTTTTGATCATGGCGTGTGGGGTATTTGATTATGCGACTATAAGAGTGAATAACGAAGAATGGATTATATAAAAGAAGAAGAAAAACAAAGAAATGAAAAGAAAGAAAAATTGAATTGAATTGATGAATTTGAGAAGCCAAGAGTTGGGCGATGTACTAGAAATATGGTTGACGAACAATGTGGTTGATGAATTCGTGAAGCCAAGAGTTGGGCGATGTACGAGAAATGTGGTTGATGAATTCGTGAAGCCAAGAATTAGGCGATGTACGAGAAATATGGTTGTTGGATTTCGTGAAGCCAAGTTTTGGGCGATGGACGAGCATTATGGTTGTTGGATTTCGTGAAGCCAAGTTTTGGGCGATGGACGAGCATTGTGGTTGTTGGATTTCGTGAAGCCAAGTTTTGGGCGATGGACGAGCATAATAAGAGAAGTGAAGTCAATGTTTTTGGCGATTGACAATTTAATTTGTTTGTATTTAAAAGTTGGCTAATAAAAGCCTGGTTATGTATGTACTTTGGATTAAGAACTGATGTTTTGTACTGATTAATGTATAATTTGAAAATGTTTAAATGGAATGGAAATTAAAGAAATGGTTTATAAGAGAATATAACCTGAGATATGTTAAAGTAAAGTTATGTTATGGAAGACTACATGGATTTGAGATTATTTGACTGGGTTATTCTGAGGAATTGAAATTGGAAAGTGAGATTGAAATTGAGATAGTTATTATAGACACGAGGACGTGTATATGTCAGAATGGCCGTGTCGGAGAGTAAGTAATGCAGATTCGACACACTGACGTCACTGCGCAGCTGTGCGTGCGTCTCGGCACATTGCTGCGTAGTTGAAGGTGCACTTTGGCATTTTGGCAATGCGTAGTTGCTTGTGCGTTTCGGCACATTGTCACTGCGTAATTAAGAGTGTGCATGTTAGATTGCATCATTCTTCATTTGCGCTTTGTCGGTTGTCCGCATTTTGTCGCTTTGCCAAGTACAGTTATTGCGGGGCGACAGCGTCGAGACGCTGTCGCCGAGTGTGGTTCGATGGCTATGGCGTAGACAGTAAAAGGATCGAGCGGGCAGTGTGCTCGTAGAATCGCCTGTGAGAGCATCGAAACTCGCTTCGCGATAATGAATAAACAGACTTCGGTAGAACAGACTCCGACATATAGATTTATAATGAAACTTAGCGGGTTGTTGTACACGCACAATTGGGGGGTAATTAGACCGTAGAACTAGAATCGTTGGTTTGAACTGACAATAGAGAAAATGCCGACGGCATTTCGGCGATCTATTGCGCTGAGCCGCGCTCAGCGGTGGTGAGTTGTGGGAGAGAGAAGCTGAGAGCACTGGAGCTTGAGTGCATTCTTACGCATTGAGCGCATTGCTAGTGAGCGAAAAAGCTTTGAGTGCTTTTCGGTCGGCGGAACGTAGGTGGGCCCCTCACCTACAATGCGCTCGCATCAATACCCTTAAAGCATGAAATTGACAGCTAGATTAATTTGACAGTGAACTATACAGATGACTTTAATTGCCTTGAATGGTGGCACATTAACAAAAATATTTTTCCATTCTTATTTAAAACTATGTAGCTGCACAATTTTTTGTATACCTGCAAGCAGCTCAGCATCTGAAAGAGCATTTTCAGATGCTAGAAATTTAATTTCTGAAAAGCGATGTATCATTGCTAACAATGCAGATACAATAAATAAAATTATGTTTCTGCATAACTAACCGAGTACTCGGTCGCGAAACTCATTCGTGTATTGCGTCGCCGTTCGGATAGAGTAAATTTTCTACTCACGCCTTTACCACAGTTGCCAAATCCGTTTTACTCAATGTCTCACTCAGTCAGTCAGAACTTTGAGTAAGAGTACCAAATGCTGCTTTGAGTGCATTCATGCAGACCTCTAGTGTGTAATCACACTGGCCCAGTCACACTGTACGCACTGTTCCCAGTGTCGACTGCAGTAGTTTGTAGTCACACTACTACAGTATTTCGCGAATGTTTGAAACCGGGATGTACGGTACTGGTGAGACGACCCAATTGTGTTTTATTAGTAGACAATATACAAGTTTTCTTCCAGTCACGTCTTGTGTAGACACAAGATGAGAAAAGAATTTATCCTTTCAGTTAGCCGTATATGCGGAACTGATTTTCTACAAGAAACGTCGATTATAAATTCTGCCAAAGGGAAATTTAAATTTCCCTCGGCTGCGCTGGCAGAATTTGTACTCGACGTTTCTTGTAGAAAATATGTGGTCCAGCTCTAGCAGAAAATCTGTGCTTAGATTCTAGTGCGTAGTTCGGAATATGCAAAATAAAAATACGCTCAAAAATATATGCAGTAAATAAAATGTTTATTATACTTCAAATTAAATTTATTAAAACTAAAACAATGAGTACTTAAAATTATAGTTATGTTCTCTAATTAGTTTAACTTATTACTAAAAAATTATATTTATATCCTATTTATTATTTTCTAATATTTCTAATTGTCTTGCCCTGGCCAATGCCTTGTAATTTTTATTTTTAAATTTGAAAAACGCCTCTCGCACAGCTTTCTTGTGGTCCTCAAAGCTATAGTTGTCGGTCTTGAGAGCTTCAAACATGGCATTGTTCAAATGTCGGTAATTGTTGAATGCCTTCATCTTTGCAGTGTCGGCGTAGTTCATCCCCATCAGCACATCCTTGTGGAAAATTCGTTCCAAGTTTTTTAATATACCATCTGGGCACAGCATCCTCCTGAACATCGTCTCATACTTTAATGGAGATTCCTCTATTTTCGTATTGAGTACGGCGATGTCCTCCTCTGATCACAAGGGGAACTCTGTTTTTGCCGGTGCCACAATATTGGCAATTTGGCTCAGTATTGCAACACATAATACTGAAAATAAACTGAGATGTAAAAAATATAAATGCAAATAGTATTCTTTATTTACATAAGATTAGAATATTAGAAGTAGAGTTAAAAAATATAAACTTGTAACAAACGCCTCTCGAGTTTGTTTGGCTCCACGTTCGGGCGCCATTTGATTATGTAACAAACCGATTATACACAGCCTATGATAACGTACTCTGCTTACGGCGGCCGACTGTTGCTCAGGGCAAATGGGGTGGGTTTGTGTTATCTATAGGAGCTGAGGTTACATTATTAAAAGAGGTAAGCAGAGTTTATCGATATCTTAAACATCAAAAATCTGAATCGGCATACGAACAAGCCTAAAAGTCGAAGATCCTAGATGTCGTGGATCCTCTTCTATACCCTCCCGTCCTGTAAAGCCCCTTATGGTCTTTACCCTTTTCATTGTTTAATTTATGACACACACAACTAAACTCAGGTGCCCGAAAGGCTTAATTTAATTCATTTTCAATAATATCATTACGTTAAGACTTTATAATTGGACTCATTTTTAAGGGCGGTCAATAACCCTGTAACTCTTCTTAATATTTATGGTACTAAACAACTATATATATAATACTACGATGGTAAATATGGCATGTGTTAAACCCTATACTGTTGACATTATTAAATTTGCAATTATCGGCCAAGCCGTACTCACATACTTTTAGTTTTATATAGATGTACACAACTCACTGATGATCAGGCCTGATGATGAATGATGTGTGTATGGTGTTTTTTTTTTGTTGATGAGATGATGTTTGTTTGCTGTGTGAACTTCCAAAAGAGAATAAGAATAATGTTAACAGTATTGAATAACGACTACATACCATACCATGTACTTATAAAACTATGTATATTACAAGAAATAAGAAAGCTACGTTAATTCATTCATTTTAAATTTAACATTAATGCAAATACCAGTACTTTTAAATTATACAAATTAATTAGCGGCAAACAGATTATGGGCTATTAGCCGCGGAAAATCCTCATAGACGGCGACAATACTTGGGATGCTCCTATGGGGGCATCACTGTTCAGAACATAGACAGCAACTATGCTCTATCCCTCCTCTGGACGGCTCATGGGTCTCTGTTAGCCGATGCTAACAATTTTGGCGCGGCCCTATGGGGCAGCACCGGTAGGAGACGTGTCGATCCTCTGCTCGACTGCTTTTCGGTTTTCGAATTTGTCCAAGTTAGCCGATGCTAACAATTTTAGTGTGGCCCAATGGGGCAGCACCGGTAGGAACAGAGGCGATCCTCTGCTATGGCACTAATTCGCTTGCTGAGTTGTATTCCAGTTAGCCGATGCTAACAATTTTAGTGCGGCCCAATTGGGGCAGCACCGGTAGGAACAGTGGCGATCTTCTTTTCTTTTCAGCTTATGTATATGCCCACTGTAACTCCAGCAGCAGCTTTGCGCGCCGATAATGCGCAGGTGAATATACTATATGGCGGTGGCCAAACTATTTAAACGCTTTCTAAACGTTTATAAACCCACGCCGCGTTAATTCACAAACGCCTAAAAACATTTCTTATTAGAACTATGTATATACCTACGTACAATACTCTGGTGGCTTTATCCACGCAGATGGAGAAATATTTTTCCTTTAATACAATTCAGCGCTGGATTGCTGAATTTTATACGCGTCCACGCGTCTTGGTACCAGAAACGGAAAATTTCTTCTTCTTCTAATGTGTCTTCGATAATATTGAGCTTACACAGAGTTGATCTCAGCTATTCGATCAACCTCTGTAATTTATTTGTGTGAATGGTAAATTACTGTCAAGGGCTGCTAACTCGACTAAGTGATATGTAATATGCGATTAATCGATATCAATCAGCTGGATATGTTTACATATCGTGAAATGACCAGAATTTGCAAATGCAAATTTAAAATTTTAATTGCACCCTCACACCACAGGTTTGAAGGCAGTGGAAAACTGTCGCTCAAAGCTGAAAAAGGGTGATGTTTACCAAATATCTTTTGCGTGAAAAGTGCCTAACTCCTTCCCATCTAAATCTTGTAGAAGATACAACGAGTTGCCGATCTTGCTTTTGATTCTGGCTTTTACTCCTACGGGCGCCATTTTGGCGTTGAAATTATTGGCCAAGTTGCTGAGCTTGAAGTTTCTTTTGACTACTTCTTGGCCTATTTGAAAGGAATGCACTTTACTACGCAAATCATACGTATTTTGATTGGTGTTATACGATTTTTCTAGGTTTTTCTTAATGTTTGCACGAATTTTTGTAAATTCATCTAATCGTTCTAATCTTTCAGCACCTTCATTTAGCAATTCTAAGTTTGCTAGCAGTTTATAATCCTGCGCATGGCAAATGATTTGCTGTCCAAATACTGCTAAATAAGGAGACATGGCGATAGATTGATGAAGATGGGAGCGCAATGCACAATTAATACGATCCAGATATTGATCCTAATCACGTTGATCTGATCGCAAATATGATCGCAATGCAGCATTGATACTTCTATTGAGTCTCTCGGCAGCATTAGCTTGAGGCGAATACGCTGCAGTGAATGTGTGTGCTACTCCATATTGGTTAAGGAAGGAAGAAAAGTCACGACCCTTGAATTGGCTGCCGTTGTCACTGACAACAACTTCCGGCACACCAAAGCAGTTAAATATATCACTTAATATAGTGATGATTATCTGCTATGTGAATCTTTTAACCGCTTTTAAAAATGTAAATTTTGAAAAGTGGTCTAAAATGATGAAAATGCCAATATTTCCTCGCTTCGACCTTGGAAAGGGTCCAATAAAATCCAAATATAACCGTTGAAAAGGTCTCTCAGTAACGATCTGCTGACCCATTGGTGGCTTGAGAACGTGAGTTGGATATTTGCATGTCCTGCAAGTATCACATTTCCCAATGTAATCGCGTACATCTGTAACCATACGAGGCCAGAAGAACTTCTGTCTAATCCGATCTAAACATTTTGAAACGCCACAATGTGTAGCAGATGGTTGATTGTGTGCAGCTTCTATCACACTGGTGCGTAGTTCGAGAGGAACGACTAATTTCCAATTAGATTCATCATGGTCCGGGTGACCATTAGAAAAGTCGATACGATGATACAGGAAACCGTTTTCTATTCTATAATCCGGTAAATTTAATGCAATATATTTTGCTTTCATGGCTTGGTAGTCTGAGGACTGAAAAGCATCCGCATTTAAATTAATTTCAGGGACGATTTCAACTTCAACGGCATTTATATCTGCGTCTTCAAAAGAACGAGACAGGGCATCTGCCACGACGTTTTGTGAACCTTTCTATGTTCTATAGTGAAGTTAAACCCTTGCAATTTAATAGCCCATCACGCTAATCTACCACTCAAATCTTTTTGATTCATGAGCCACCGTAAACTCGCGTGATCGGTAACTACTTTGAATTGATGTCCTTCTATATACAAGTACATTGGAAACCGTTGTATGGCTAGAACGACAGCTAAGCATTCTAATTCGGTCACTGAATAAATTTTTCTGAGCTTTATTGAGCTTCTTCGACATAAAAGATATTGGCCGTTCAACACCTTCTTCATCGCACTGAGCTAATACCGCACCTATGCCGTCAATGGACGCATCGCATTGCACGATAAAAGGTTTTTCATAATCAGCACGAACCAACAACGGTGCTGTACAAAGTTCACTTTTTATAAGCTCAAATGCATCTTGAGCGCTTGTATTCCAATTTAGGCTTTTGCCACGCAATAAGTCAGTTAGAGGATGAACAACCGCAGAGTATTGTGGAACGAAGCGTTGATACCAACCGGTCATGCCAAGAAATCTTCTAAGTTGTCTCTGCGTTTTGGGGACCGGGAAGTCATGTACAGCTCGAACCTTATTAGGATTAGCCTGTAAAGTACCTTCACCTACTATATATCCTAGATATTCCACTCTAACCAAACCAAATTGGCTCTTTTCGATATTAATTGTGAGACCTGCTCCTCGCAGTTGCTCCGAAACCGACGCTAAATGCTCTTCGAAATCAGAAGACATTACCAGTAAATCATCGAGATATACCATAACTTGAGATTTCATCTGGTATGGAATTACTTGGTCCATTAATCGACACATGGTCTGAGGTGCGTTGCTCAATATAATGGACGATTAGTAATTGAAAATGCAGTTTTAAGTCGAGATTGGGGTTCCAATGCGATCTGCCAAAATGCATCCTTAAGATCTATCTTGGAGATACATCGCACTTGGGGGAGTCTACTTAATATACCCTCTAGATTGGGCATTGGATACGCATCTTTTATAGTTGCTTCATTTAATTTCCGAGAATCCAAGTAAAATCTTATTTTGTTTGGTTTGACTAATAGTACGATTGGAGATGACCATTCGGATGCTGAAGCTTCTTCAATTACACCCAGTTCTAACATTCGGTCTATCTCTGAAACTAACAGTTTTTCTCTGGCAGGTGACAAAGGGTAGTTCCTTTGCTTAATAGGTTTTGAATTGCCGGTATCTATTTTATGCTCTATCAAATTAGTAAGGCCAAGTCCATCCCTTGTTGAAGCAGGAAATTGCTCAATAACAGTTTGCAACAGAGAGTTAGAGGCAACTGATTATTTTCAACTTCTATAGCTCCTATTTCTTTCATCATAGGAGGACGATTGTAATACCTAATTTTGTCCATGAATCGATTCCGATAATGACATCTGTTCGTGGGGGCGCTGAAAAATGTCCAGAATGTCTTGCTTCCCGAAAATAAAAACTCTCGCGTTTTTATCACTATATATATTTGGTTGGTTTATTGAAACTTTTCGGGTTATTGTTTCGCACAGGAGTGGGGGTAATTGTACCGATTTACAAGAGACGTGATTTGATACTAATTAATAGAAAAAAGCCGACGGCATTTCGGCGATCTATGCTGAGCGCGGCTCAGCGGTGGTGAGTTGTGGGAGAGAGAAGCTGAGAGCACTGGAGCTTGAGTGCATTCTTACGCACTGAGCGCATTGCTAGTGAGCGAAAAAGCTTTGAAAAGCATCAGGGTAAACATTAGCCCCCAAGACTGCCGAGATCGATGCCGAGCGGAACCAGTCCTTGTCAGCCAACACGAGGTTGCTGAAAGAACTGGGCCCGGCTGGTGTGACAGTCCTGGTGGGCGTCGTTGTATGGAGCTGCGGATCAGTTTTGAAGACGACCTCCCGGCTCATGAGTGACGTCTTGGAGCGCAACGTTGCCGTGCACACTCCTTCTGCGCCCACGCGAGTGATGGAGAGGCCCATGGCCACTGCCATCGACTCGCTGATGCGGCTTACAGGACAGCACGGATCAATGAGCACTCGCGCCTCGAAGGCCGTCTTCCCTGTGACTAGCCAGACCGCCGCGTTGGGGAGAATACTGACTCCCTTGCACTGGAGTAGTGCCGTCAATGACAAGACGGGGCTAGGCACGGGCCTGGTGTGTGGGGAAGTGGGCCGGTCCATCCGGGATGACGATGGTCCTCCTCTGGTGGGTGCCGGGTGGTCGCGTCGGCCCCTCGGTCGTCGCGCCAACCGCTGCTTCGGTTTAGGATCTCGCATGTGCAACATGGAGTGGTGGTCCTCACCACAATGCCTGCACCGTCCACCGCTGCGGCAAGTGCCCCCGGAGTGCTGATGAGCCAAGCAGTTGGGACAGTACTTATTTACAAGTACTGCCCGGAGCCGCTTCTCTGGCGTCAGCTGGGCAAACCGTGGACATTTGCGCAGCGCGTGGACACCGCGGCACACCCTACAGCGGAACGAGTTTGTGCCGGGAGGCACATACTCACCCCGCTGAGGGGCGGCCCGGCGAGGCACGGAAACTCCACGCGGAGTAACCAGTGCCACCGGTGCTGGAGAGGGCTCGGACTCCATCGGGGCGACTTGTCTCGGCGGAGAGCCGGCAATCGGAGGCGAAAGGGAGCGCGCTTGCGAGAAGAGCCCTCGCAAGCTCACTCCGTCGGACAGGGTGCAGGATGATCTTCTGGAGGACGCCATGGTAAACTGTAATGGGATGAAACCAAAAGGCGAAAAAACAAAAGGAAGAGAAAAAGAACAAAAACAATAGATTAAATGAAGAACATGGCGCGGGATGAATTGCCTAAGCCGGAAGAGAAAACCAAAGGATAGTGGATGGCAGTAGAGAAAAGAATAGGTGACTCAGAGCGCGCGTCCCGTAGGAAGGAGGACTAGCTTTGCAACTGGTCGGCGGAAAACACCACGACACGTCTGGATGTCTACCACACGGACCCTTTCATCAGCACCTGGGCAAGCGGTCAACACACGCCCGAGGCGCCATTCTTGTGGTGGTATATTCTCCTCTCTGATGACCACCGTGTCACCGATTTGGAAATCGCGTGAAGGTGACTGCCACTTATTCCGCTTATGCAATTCCTTCAAATATTCGTTCTTTCATCGCACACATAAATGCTGATGGAGAGCCTTGAGCCGTTGCCAGCGGTTGCGGATGGACTCCACATCCTCTCTGGACTCTGGCTCCGCCATGGAGAGTAGCGGACCCCCGATCAGGAAATGACCGGGAGTAAGTGCCGCCAAGTCGCTCACATCCTCTGACATAGGAGACAAAGGCCGCGAATTGAGGCACGCTTCAATTTTGGAAAGGAGGGTGGAAAGTTCCTCGAACGTATGTTTTACGGAGGAAACCGTCTTGTAGAAATGCATCTTAAAACTCTTGACGCCTGCTTCCCAGAGACCCCCCATGTGAGGGGCACCAGGTGGGTTGAAATGCCATGCAAGACCTTGATGGCTGTGAGTGGTGAGAATCAGGGTGCGGGTGCTCTCCACAAATCCTTTGGAGAGAATGGAGGAGGCTCCGACGAACGTTTTCCCGTTGTCAGAGTACATGTGAAGAGGGCACCCGCGCCGTGCCACGAATCGGGAGAAAGCTTCCAAGAACTTTTCCGCTGTCAGATCCATGGTCGCCTCAAGATGGATTGCCTTCGTGCTGAAGCACACGAAGACACATACGTAACCCTTCGTAATCTTGCAGCCCCGTCCGACGTAGCTCTTGACGTCGAAGGGACCGGCGAAGTCTACTCCGGAGTTAGTGAAAGGTCGCGAAAAAGTCGACCGGGCGGTTGGGAGATCACCCATCAGCTGCGACTGGAGCTTGCGGCGATGAATCACGCAGGTCTTGCATGCACTAATTACTGTCTTCACCAAGTTCCTCAGCTTGGGAATCCAGAACTTGGTTCGGACCAGCCGCATCACCAATTGGTTGCCTCCATGGAGGGAGACTTGATGCGTGAAGGAAACCAGGAGGCGTGAAAACACGCAGCCGAACGGGAGAATTATTGGATGCCGTTCGTCGTAGGATAAAGAGGTGGACGCTCTTACGCGTCCACAGGAACGCAGGACACCTTGCTTGTCAAGGAACGGATTCAAGCTTAGGATATCGCTTGACCCGATTAGACGATTATGGGACCGGAGGGAAGCACACTCTTTCGCGTATACCCGATTCTGAGCCTGTACAATCAGCCTCTCTTGAGCTTCTGCAAGCTCTTGAGAGCTGAGCGTCTCTGGAAACGAGACCTTGGGTTGGCGGCAACGCTGGGCAAACCTTCGCACATACGCAAACACTCGGAGCGCTCGATCGAACCTGGAGAAACGGTCGAGGAAGTCCTCACATAGGACTTGCGCTGCATGGACCTTCACCGCTCGACACTCCAATTCAGTATCGAGCCCAATGACTGGTGAAGGCCACTGCGCTGGTGAGTGCGTCAGCCATTCAGGCCCCTGCCACCAAAGGCGACTGGCCAGTAGCTCTTGCGGCGAGACACCGCGGCTTGCCAGATCGGCTGGGTTGTGTTCGGAACGAACATGCTGCCAAGTGCCATTCACCGAGTGAATCTTGGCCACTCGGTTCGCCACGAAAGTGGTCCACTTGCATGGCTGCTTATCCAACCATGCCAGAACGATAGTGGAGTCTGTCCACAGGTACGTCTCAGCGTCGGGGGTGGGAAAATGTGGTAGGAGGGCGGCGGATAATTCTGCCAACAGGAGAGCTCCGCACAGCTCAAGACGAGGTAGAGAGACCGTCTTGATAGGTGCAACTCTAGTCTTCGCTGCTAGAAGGCTCACAGACACTTGTCCAGCTGTTTCCACACGTGCGTAAAGAGCAGCTCCATACGCGCTTTGAGAGGCGTCGCAAAAACCGTGGAATTGGATTTTTGCGCCGGGAGTGTAGTATGTCCATCTAGGGATGCGGATGTCCTGCAAGGACGAATAGTTTCGCAGAAAACTGGTCCACTGCTCTGTGAGATCCGCCGGTAAGGAGTCGTCCCAGCCGATTTCTTGCTTCCAGATTTCTTGCATAAAAATCATGGCCCAAATGACCACGGGAGCAAGCCAACCTGCAGGATCGAACAACTTGGCGATCTGCGACAGCACTTCTCTCTTGCTGAAAGATGGTTTGGACACCATCTCGGCGGTGACGGTGGAACTCGTCGGACGTGGCCCGCCAACGAATGCCTAGCGTCTTTGCGACACTAGCTTCGTCGATCTCGAGGAAGTCTGCACAGAGCAAGTGATCCTTAGGGATTCTTCTCAGCACATCTTTCGAGTTCATGGTCCACTTACGCAACGGGAACCCAGCACTCTCGAGCGCTGTTCGAAGCTCATCTATAGCAGACACCGCAGCCTGCTTAGTGTGAGCTCCTGCTAGGACGTCATCAACGTACATACATATAATTGGCGATGATGTCACTAGCAAGGGGGTAGCGGTCGCGAACATCACTCGCAAGCTGATGCAAAACGCGGATAGCCAGGTACGGAGCACAGTTCACTCCAAAGGTGACTGTGTTGAGTTCAAAGTCGCATAACTTCTCGTCTGGAGTACTGAAGAGCAACCTTTGAAACCGGGTGTGTTTGGGATCCACAAGGATTTGCCAATACATCTTGGTGATGTCAGCGTTGAAGACGAACTTGAAAAACCTCCATTTCAGGATTTGAATGGTCAGGTCGGATTGAAGGATTGGCCCAGTGTGGAGGATGTCGTTCAGACTCTTCCCGTTTGAAGTCGGGCTGGAGGCGTTGAACACAACGCGGAGCTTTGTGGTGGTGCTGTCGGGCTTGAGAACAGCGTGATGCGGCAAATAGTAGTTGCCGGAACTGGATGGGGGACTTGAGTCATGTGACCCAAATCCAGATACTCTCGAATAACGGAGTCATATTGTTCCTTCAGAGAGTCGTTCCTCTTTAAACGGCTCTCGTTTCTCAGGAACTGAGCGAGAGCGGTAGCCCTCGAGTGACCCAGGTCAACGTGACCAGGATCGCGGAATGGGAGCGTGACCATGTAGCGACCCGTTGAGGTTCGCACGGTCGTGGCGTTGAAGTTAGCCTCACAAAAAAGGTCAGATTCTTTTGCTGGGCTAGCCGGCAGGTCCTCCACCTCCCAAAATTTGGAGAGGAGTTCCTCCAATGGCGGAGTTCGCTCGACGGACAGTCGAGCCGAAAAGGACGAAATGGATTTTGAAATGGATCCCGACACAGGGCCAGTCAGGATCCAACCGAAAATGGTCTCTTGACCGAGGAGGGTCCCACAAATGTTAGGGTGAGAGCCGCCGAGCAGAATGGACGGGAGGATGTCAGCGCCTAGTAGCACATCAATCTGCGAACTCTCATGGAATTTGGGGTCTGCCAGCTGGATGCTGGGCAGATTTTCGAGGAGTGTTTTGGGGACGGAACATGAGGGCAGATTCCCCGCTAACTGGGGGAGGACGTACGCCGACGCATCGATCTGCAAATCGGGTCTGACCGGGGAGCCAATTAAGAATTGGCAAAACTTTCGGGGCTGGGCTGCCACAGCTTGCGTCAGCCCAGAAACGCGGGCTTGCACGGATGTATACGGCATCCTCAACAACTTCTCTGAGAGGAAGGTGGCTTCTGATCCGGAGTCGATCAGAGCCCGAGCTGTATAACGGACGCCGATAAGATACGTGAATGACAGCTGTGCTGAGCAGAACACCTTGTGTGTTAACTGCCACGAAAGATTGGACGTTAGCTGACTGGGTGGAAGTGGACTGTATTGGAGATGGGGGTTGTGACTGTCGGCGTCGGGCTCACTCGATGCAAGAGTGTATGATGACGACCCTTGCAAGTAAAGCAGCTGTGCGCACTTGTGCACTCGGCCAGGATATGGCCTCGTGCGAAACAATTTAGACACAGCTTCTGTTGCTTTATATAATTGACCCTATCATTGATACCCATCTGGAGGAAACGAGGGCACAAACGAATCGGGTGATTCTCCGGGAACACAACTTGCAGGACTGGGTTTTGAAGTTACCCGACTCTCAAAGGAGTTGACCTGCTTGGCGACGGGGGCCTCCTTGCGTGAGGCCCGTGGAACGTCGGAGCGCTCGTGCTGGCTGACACTTCCGCTATCGCTTCTAGGGTGCGATACCGCTCTAGAAGGAAAGCGTTCATGTCAGCCCACGTTGGAATGTCGCTCTTATTCTGTATGGACTGTTCCCAAAGAGAAAGGGTCAATTTGGGGAGCCTCGAAGAACACAGGAAAACCAGGATGCAATCCCAATTCTCCGTGTTGATCTTTGAGTGCTCCAAGGCCGTCAAGCACCCTTGGATGGTGCTCTGCAACTCTTGAATGGCTGCACCCGACTCTTGCCCAATGGCGGGCAAATTGAAAAGGATACGCAGCTGACTGTTTACAAGCAACCGTTTGTTCTCGAATCGCTCAGTCAAGCTGGACCACGCCGACTGAAACCCTTTATTGGTCAAAGGAGGCTTTGACACAATGGCATGGGCTTCACCGCTGGTCTTGGAGTTGAGATGGAAAAGTTTCTCAACTTCCGACAGTCTTGGATTTCGGATGTATGTAAATAGCCGTGAATAAGTCTCGGAAGGTGGGCCAGCGAGTGTAATCGCCTCCGAAAACTTCGGTGTCGCACGGAGGGAGGCGACACCCTGTGGACATAAACGGCACGGCTTGCGTTTGTACGGGTGTACGGGGAGTGAGTGCCTGGGAGGCATCAGCTATTTGCTCACTTAGCTGAGCGGACCACTGCTCATAGAGAATATAGCAGTAATCATATTTGCCTGAATGGTAGGCAACTCGTCTGTCGTCATTTCATCCGACATGACGCAGGAGCAAGCCTCGTACTCCTTCTCGACCTTGTCCCACAAGGCACGCATCTGGTCCCTCCGGACCTGGCACGTGTACAGGGACGCGCTGTCAGTAGAAGCATTGTTAAGTCGCGACGCAAAAGTGACTGACACGGTCAGTCGCGGCGATGAACTTATTCAATGCCGAGTCTACCACATTGTGTGCCATTTTGCTGTGAGAACGCGTAACAATTGGCAGCCGAGGAACTGGGACGGAAGCAGCCTTGGTCGAAGGAACCGACGAAGGTTTGGTCACGAGGATCAGAGGCTTGGTACCGGAAGTGGGCGAAACTCTAGCTGACCGTGCAGAGATCGGTGATGTGCTGGATGCACGAAGAGCCGAGTCCTTCTTGGATCTAGGCACAGGGGGTGTTGGCGGCGAACTAAATTTTCTACTGGGGCTTTGCCAGCGCATTTCCTACTGGGCATTTGTAATCGTGATTCTCTTTTTGCGCATTGGGAATTTCACCGTTACGTCCGCTAGAAGTAGCAATGCAGCTGCAAATTTCGGCAGCGTGATTTACTTTGAATTTGTATTTGAGCCCAAGCAGAGGCAAATAATTGTTAAACAAATTAAATAGGGATTTGAAGGTGTGCGCAGAGCACGAATGTAAGTAAAATTATGAAATTATATTGAAATGTACGAAATATAATGAAAATAATAAAGATTTCAGCAAATTATTGATCCACTACAAAGTTGTTGTTTTCGAGTAGTGGATTGCTCGAAGTACGAGCAACGGCACACCAACCAAGGCACGGATCCGGTGCCAACATTCTGAAATATTCAGTCTCATTCTGAATAAATCAGTCTCATCAGAAACATTCAGTCTGAATCTGGAATAATATCAGTTTTTTGGAGATACACATATTGTGTGTGGAGCACTTTGAAAGTTTGCAATTTGGAGTCGTGACATAACCTCAACCACGACTATGGCAAATCGGGAGGAACACGTGCCTGGAAAAGAGATGACGAGTGATGGTCAGCAATTAGATGGAGCTGCTCCTCAAGATCCAATTGGACCTGCCAATGGTTTACATGAAGCCGTTAATGTGCAGGCAGCTGTCGCGGGTTTTGAGCGCAATGGAGCAGCGAATATAGGCCGCTCATCTTCGTCATATGGAATCAGCACATCGTCGAGTTCATCAACTCCTATCCAGCATAAACCGGCAAACACACAAATGTACTTTGATAGTTCGGGATATGGCACGGTGGTCAACAAGCTCCATATGGATTCATCTCGTGGAGGATTGTCAATGCCATATCAAGCGAACACTGCAGCAGCAATGGGTGGTATAATCAATGGATTGCCACAGCCGGGATCAATGGGATTGCCCAGTAATCTTCAACAACCAAATGACATGCACGCTGCCAATTCATTGGCTAGGAGTGGGCCTTTGACGGCCGCTCAAATTAGTGCACGACATGTCATCAGCCGAGATCTACCTACTTTCACTGGAAAGCCTGACGAATGGCTGCTGTTCATTAGCAATTATGAGCAGTCGACGGAAAGATGTGGATTCAGTAACGAGGAAAATCTTATACGCTTACAGAAGTGTCTTAAGGGCCAGGCACTGGAAGCGGTACGCGGAAAAATTGATGGTGCCAGATACAGTGCCGTATGCAATTGGAACATTGAGAATGCTGTATGGCCGACCAGAAATAGTACACGCCGCGTTACAAGGAAAATTGAGAGACGAGCCAGCAATAAAGGCAGATAATTTGGACTCCGTCATTCGACTAGCCCTTGCTGTCCAAAATTACTGCGCAACTATGTCTGCATTGGGTCTTCATGACTTTTTTGCATGATCCTGTCTTGTTGAACGAATTGGTCGCAAAAGATGCGAGCAGTATGAAGTTGGACTGGGGTCGCCACCGATTGGCAAATCAAAGCGTCAACATGGCCACATTCGACAATTGGCTTTTCAATGTGGCAATGTGTGCCAGTATGGTAACTCCGTATGATGTCGGACGAACGACCTCAGCCAAAGCTTCAAAGAAAAGGTTGTTTGTGCACAGTGTTAGCGACAACAATGAGGAGACTCAACAGCGACAGCATCATGGAGAATCAGAGAAGACTACATGCCCAAAATGTGGAGGCACGCACCGACTGTCGGAATGTGTCGACTTTCGAGCATTGAACGTTAAACAGCGCTGGGAGTTTGTGAAATCGAAACGGCTATGTTTCTGTTGTTTCTGGCGGCATCTCGTACGAAACTGCAAAGCTAAAGAAACCTGTGGCGTCGATGGATGCAAATCAATTCACCACGTACTGCTGCATACCGCCGCAGGCAATGATGGCAGAAACAAGCTGACTGGGCAAACAGTGCCTCGATCTGCCAACAAGGAGGAGTCTTCAATCATGTTTCATGGAAAGACGGCGAGTAGCCCTCTCTTTCGCTATATCCCGATAACGATCCACGGTAAATCCAAATCTGTGAAAACATTTGCTTTGGCCGATGAAGGAGCTGCTTGTTCTTTAATTGAAAGATCCTTGTCTGACGAGCTCGAGCTAGAAGGACCGGCAACTCAATTGTGCCTGAAATGGACAGGTGATGTTTCTAAGGTTGAAAAACAATTCGCAATCGTTGGACATCACTGTATCAGCTACGAGTATGGAATCGCAGCGATACACTCTGAAAAGTGTGCGAACAGTGTCTGATCTCGACCTACCAGAGCAAAGCCTCGACCAGCAATTATTGGAGTCTCGGAGTCACCTCTGTACGTTGCCTATAGATCCCTATTCCAACGTACGAGCACGAATCATCATTGGACTCGACAACATTAAGTGGACTATTCCGCTGGAGTTGCATGAAAGTGAAAGACGACGATGTTATTGCAGCCGTTGCAGGCTTGGCTGGGCTGTTTACGGCCGCTCAGCAAAGGAATACTCATCGATTCCACGCCTGCTACATATTTGCCAATGTAGTGAGACTGGCAGTTTGGATGTTGCATTGAAAGAGTACTTTTCTTTGGAATCTCTGGGAATTGTCGCTACGATCAATCCACTACGATCCAAAGACGATGAGCGATCGATGCAAATCATGGAAGCAACGACAACGTTCTTGGCAGACGAGAAAAGGTGGCAAACTGGATTACTGTGGAGATTCGACAAAGTGGTCTTGCCTGACTCCTATGAAATGTGTCTTAAGCGACTAAAATGTCTTGAATCGAAAATGTCGAAAGATCCGCAGTTACGCAACTTCATGCTAACGACGATGAAAAAACTATAAGGAAAATCGTTACATCAGACGCCTGGATGATAGTGAGTTGGCGCGTAAAGATATAACATGGTTTCTTCCTATCTTTACCGTCACCAACCCTAACAAGAAGAAGACACGTTTAGTGTGGGACGCCGCAGCGAAGATCCAAGGAGTGTCTCTAAACGACTGCCTGCTAAAAGGTCCTGACACACTTGCATCATTGATGGGCATTCTAATACGCTTCAGAGAACGCCCAATTGCTATTTCGGGAGACATACGCGAAATGTTCCACCAAGTGAGAGTGCGACCAGAGGATCAGGCAGCTCAGAGATTCCTCTGGCGTGATGGAAACTCGCAACGGCCACCGGAGGTATATGTCATGCAAGTTATGACTTTTGGAGCATCGTGTTCACCTTCCTTGGCGAGTTATGTTTTTAAAACGCAATGCTCAACGTTATGAAGCTGAATATCCCGAGGCCGTAAAAGCCATTTGCGGCAACACTTTCGTCGATGACTGGCTTCAGTCTGTGGACTCAGTAGCTGAGATGACAAAGCTGGCCCAGGCTGTAAAACTAATTCATGCTGATGGAGGATTTGACATGCGACACTGGACATCCAATTCTCAAGCAGTGGTCTGTGCTCTTGAGAATAGATATGACATGTTGGACAAGCCAATTTGTTACCCAGACGTTGGTCCGGAAAAGGTTCTGGGCATGTGGTGGCAACCTGGAGAAGATTGTTTAACGTTTATGGTGAAGCCAGATACAATCGCAAAGGCTCTGGATGGTCGGCCAACTAAACGCCGCATCCTGAGCATGATTATGACCATATTCGACCCCCTTGGAATTGTTGGATTTTTCAACATACGTGCAAAAATCATTCTGCAAAATATATGGAGGAGTGGAGTCGGATGGGATGAGCCGCTCAAAGAAGAAGACGAGGCGGACTGGCGTCGTTGGTTGGATTTGGTGCCAACGTTAAACAATCTGCGTATAGCCCGATGTTTGAAAGGAGTTAGTGCAGCTAGATGTCTGGAAATGCAGACATTTGTAGACGCAAGTGTTAATGCATACGCTGCCGTCGTATACATCCGAGCTGAAGTAGACGATCAAGTTCATTGCAGCCTTGTAGCGTCGAAAACAAGGGTTGCTCCATTGAAACCAATTTCGATACCTCGCATGGAACTCATGGCAGCTGTTTTGGGGCTGAGGTTGGCCAGATGTATCGAGTCTGAAATGTCAGTACACGTTGACAAGAAAGTGTTCTGGACAGACTCTAGAGACGTTCTATTCTGGATACGTTCGGATGTTCGTAAATTTCACCAATTTGTTGCACTCCGCATTGGCGAAATCTTAGAAGGATCAGATGTGAGTAACTGGAGATGGGTCCCGTCAGCGCAAAATGTGGCCGACGATGGTACCAAATGGACAAGAACGCCTGTCATTAACGAAGCGAATAGGTGGTTCAGAGGGCCTGAATTTCTATATTCGGATGACTCTCAGTGGCCGCAGATGAACATTGATGCGAGCCAACATAGCCATACTATTCTACAACACGTCGAAGAGCAATTGGAAGCCATGTCACCTTTGAGCTGTATCTCACCAGACCCAGAAAGATTCAGCAAACTGGAGAGATTAAGAGCCGCACAGTTGCGAGTATTGGATTTCTTGCGATCTATTGCCAAGCAGTGCATGGGATTGGAATTAAAGAAGTTATTATTACTTGAGCGGCCAATCGAGATGGATATCATTCTAATACGAGTGTGCCAGGAAACCGAGTATTTCAGCGAGATGAAATGCTTGAAAACGGGAAGCAGTATTATGGATCGGAAGAGCAAGCTATTCAAATGCTCTCCGTACTTGGACGAAGTAAGCATACTGCGCGTCAAGGGAAGAATCGACCTAATAGAAGGAGTCGAAGTAAACCTAAAGCGACCCATAATCCTACCAAGAAGACATCGATTTACATTTCTGCTGGTTGAGTCGTATCATCGCCGGTACCATCATCTGTACGACGAGATCGTGGTCAATGAACTACGGCAAAAATTCCTGATATTTGGTCTGAGAGCCTTGGTGAGAGAGGTTTCTCAAACTTGTCCAGCATGCCGGATGAGGCGCGCGCGTCCTAGGCCTCCAGAAATGGGAGGTCTACCGCGTGAGCGTTTGGCGCACCACATGGCGCCGTTCACCTATACAGGAGTGGATTACTTTGGGCCCATCGACATCATCGTTGGACGACGGCACGAGAAGCGCTGGGTGTTCTGTTCACATGCCTCACAATTCGTGCCGTACACCTGGATATTGCAACGTCATTGTCAACCGACTCTTTTCTTTGTATTCTAAAGGCATTTATAGCGAGACGTGGTTGCCCGCGACGAATGATGTCCGATAATGGGACTAACTTCCGAGGCGCGAGTAGAGTGTTAAAAGATGAAGTGGAGCGTATATCGACCAGGGATGTGGAGTCCAAATACCCAGAAATGGAGTTCATGTTCATTCCGCCAGGCTCACCGCACATGGGCGGTGCATGGGAAAGATTGGTACGCTCAACAAAGTCCATTCTAACGGAAATCTTGCCGCCTGGTGGATTGCGAGAAGAAGTGCTTCGTGCTGCGTTGGCTGATGTGGAGGGTATTCTCAACTCACGCCCACTCACATATGTACCACTGGAATCGGCAGACTCAGAAGCGCTTACACCGAACCATTTCCTCTTGGGCACTCTAGTGGAATTCGTGAACGAGACAGCGAAATCCATAACGGTGACAAGCTTGCCAAAGGATTCAGAATTTCGAGCCAGTTAGCCGATCAGTTCTGGAAAAGATGGATTCGAGAATATCTGCCAACGCTTACGCGCGCCGTACCAAATGGTTCCAACCGCCGCCAGATTCGATCGCCGTGAATGACATTGTTGTTATCGCAGATGAGAATGGCAAACGAAACAGCTGGCCCAAAGGAGTTGTGGTAGATGTTCACCGATCGAGAGACGGTCAGGTACGGAGTGCCGTAGTGCGCACTACAGAAGGTATTGTGACTCGCCCCGCCGTAAAGCTAGCCAAATTAGATTTGAAAATTGGTAATACACAACGCGAATGCTAGTGAATTACGGGGTGGGGAATGTTGGCGGGCGAACTAAATTTTCTACTGGGGCTTTGCCAGCGCATTTCCTACTGGGCATTTGTAATCGGTGATTCTCTTTTGCGCATTGGAATTTCACCGTTACGTCCGCTAGAAGTAGCAATGCAGCTGCAAATTTCGGCAGCGTGATTTAATTTGAATTTGTATTTGAGCCCAAGCAGAGGCAAATAATTGTTAACAATTAAATAGGGATTTGAAGGTGTGCGCAGAGCACGAATGTAAGTAAAATTATGAAATATATTGAAATGTACGAAATATAATGAAAATAATAAAGATTTCAGCAAATATTGATCCACTACAAGTTGTTGTTTTCGAGTAGTGGATTGCTCGAAGTACGAGCAACGGCACACCCAACCAAGGCACGGATCCGGTGCCAACAGGGGGGTTAGGCGAAACTCTAGCGGCGCTAGTAGAGGGCACGGACAATCTAGCTTTGGTCTTATCGGGTTTGCCCGTTGACATGCTACGCACGGAAGGTAGGAAGTAGCTGGTTTGGAACCCAGAAAATCACAGACAAAAAAAAATACCAAAAAAACTAGAAAAAAATACCACAGGTGGTGCTGAGATATGTTGTACCCAAATGGGTACGGATTGCGGACACAGGCAACGAACGCAAAGGGGGCGGGGGAAAATTCCCGCGACAATCAAGCAAATGATTGTCGAAAACAAGAACAAAAAAGGCACGGAAAAAATACCACAAAAATACAATACGCTGGAAAAAACACAAATGTGGTTAAAAATACGCTGGATGGAAAAATAATAAATAAATTGTCACGGAAAAAAAAAAACAAAAAATTATTTATATATTTAAATGTGGAGATGTGGTGGAAGGAAAAGTGTATTTATATGTAGGTGTGTATTTGTGTGTGTGTGTATGTCGATGTGTGTGGGACCCTGGCCGGAGTAAGCCTATACACCGACACTTGAGCTGGGAGTTGCTCTCAAATACACACACTAAAAATATCACTTGGCAAAAAAAATAATTCAAAAAAAAAAGGGTAGGGTATGTCGAGTGCGACTACCGCTGCCCTGCCAATCTGTTACTTCACTCGCAGAAGTACTTATACACGCGGTTAAGCATGCACATCAGTATGTACGTATGTATGTATGTGCTTGCACTGCGCTGCCAACGTCTAAGCAAGCGAAGTGCACGTATATTTGTATGTAACACAAAAGAGAGCGAGAGCAAGTGCGGACAACAGCGAATGCACAAGAGTGCGTGTGTGTGTGTTGAGAGAGCGCGAGAGCAAGCGCGGCTGCAAGCTGGTGCGCTTGCGGACAAAAGAGAGTGCACCGAAATATGTGTGTATGTATGTATGTCGGCAATTACCGCGACATACAAACGTACAAGAAATAACGGATAAGAATTAAGCAAAACGAAATTCTGGTACACAACTTGGATTTAAGTTAATTAATTCGTATGATTATATACATATGTATGGAGATTATATATTGTAATCTTCGCACTTTAAAAAATGTTTCTCTCTGGATAATTTACACTTGTCACTGCACTTGCACTTGCAAAAAAAAAGAAACACACATGCATACATACGTACGCGATTGGCGGAAAAAACATATATATGTAATTATTTATTATAAATGTAATTAGGCAAAAAACCATGGAAAAGGTCGTCCGAAGAACAAAGAAGGCAATTGGCAAAAGCTATTGGAAAAACTTTTGCGCAATATGGCGGAATTGGAGGGGCGGACGACCGTGGTAGAAGGAATAGGAAAGAAGCAAAAACTAGTGGCACTTATCTGCGGATGTAAACTGGAACGATGAAAAATAGATTGATGATCCGGCTCGAAGGACCAATGTTCGTGGGGGCGCTGAAAAATGTCCACAATGTCTTGCTTCCCGAAAATAAAAACACTCGCGTTTTTATCACTATATATATTTAGTTGGTTTATTGAAACTTTTCGGGTTATTGTTTCGCACAGGAGTGGGGGGTAATTGTACCGATTTACAAGAGCCGTGATTTGATACTAATTAATAGAAAAAAGCCGACGGCATTTCGGCGATCTATGCTGAGCGCGGCTCAGCGGTGGTGAGTTGTGGGAGAGAGAAGCTGAGAGCACTGGAGCTTGAGTGCATTCTTACGCACTGAGCGCATTGCTAGTGAGCGAAAAAGCTTTGAGTGCTTTTCGGTCGGCGGAGCGGAGGTGTGCCTCTCACTTAGCAATGCGCTCGCATCAACAACATCAATCTTAATTTCAGGTACTATAATGAAATCGATTTCAAATGGGGAATGGTTGTAGATCAATCGGGCGATAATTCGTCCAATTATATGTTGTCTTTGACCATCGGCTGTTCGAACATTGCCATTCGTCTTACGATATTTTAACTTTTCATTGATAATACGATTAGCAAGACTTCCGCCAATAATACTTTTATTTGCTCCACTATCCAGCAACGCAAACCATGGCTTGCCAAGAAGGTCAATTCTAATAAATGGTCGATTATCTTATTTGGTATAAGTAATGGTCGATACTGTGCAATATTTTAATTCACGCTTCGACTTCCAGTATTCTTGGAGGCGTTTGGAAGATCTAGATTTACGATCTTTAATCGAAGGTGACAAGTGTTGGGTTAGTAGTGTTTGTCGTTAGTGGATCCGAGGCTTTGAGCGGATATTCGTTACCTAATTGGGACGAACATCCTGTGGTGCATTTTCCGGACGCGGATTGCAGTGACCACACATCGGCTTATAGGTATTTAAAGCACCACAACCGTAGCAAAACACTCTACGAGGCTTTAAACAGTCTTGGTATCTATGACCCAACCCATCACAGTTCCAACATTTGATCTTGTCTGATATTTTTACCGCATACACACTGTTAGACTCTGTAATTTCTTCTTCCGGAATGGAATCAGAATCTTCATGCGTAATAACATTTACTGCGCGTCTAGGGAAACCAAATGTGATCATCGGCTTAAGCCTGTTACTGGTAAAGAAGTTTTCATGCTTATGACATTCTCGACGCAAACTTGCCAATGTAACTGTGTCAACGTACAACAGCTCGTGATACATCTCAGGCTTTAAATTGTTTCTCATTTCTGCCACTATTTCCTCATACGATAAAGGATTACGTAAACCATTTGCGATGGATACCATTGCATCGAGGAAATCATCAAAGCATTCATTACGGCCTTGTTTACGCCTGCGCATCGCATCTTTGATATCTCGATCGGTGCGTTGATCTCGATATCTCCCTCGTAGACGAGTACACAAAATGAACCAGTTCATCTCGTGTTCCATTCGGTGACAACGCCAAAAGAAGTTCAAGGCTGTCCCCGTGAACAAAATATGACCATATTTATAGAGAAGATCAAAATCACCATTCAAGCACTGCTCGGTTAAGCAACTTACTCTATAAATGAAATCTTCAATAGAAATGTCTGTGCCAGAGAAACTAAACTTGATATGCCAGTTGGATATCACATTCGAAGTTTTATCTGAGCGTTCGTCAGTAGAATTACGACGAATTGGTGAGTTATCATTTCGGATTGTAAATTGTCGGTGTCTTCTATTGTTGCCAGAGAATATGGGAGGCATTGGTACGTCCCACTCTAGCTGAGGTTCTTCCGGACGTTCTTGTTGAACTCCGGAAATGGTTAAGTTTCGTATGGCTGCACGGATCTCATCCGTTAAAACTGTTGCCATGTTAACTCGATATGTCTCTAATGAACTAGATATTAATTGTTAAACACGTTCTGCCGATATGCCGTTTGATTCAGCCGTAACTGGTATAGCTGGATCTACTCGAACCGCTGCTGATGTGTTTGCTCTTTGATTCACTCCAGTATTTATTCTTGGGTTTGACCTTGTATTTGGCCGATTTCTGGGCACTGCACCCGTTGATACTTGGATTGTTAGTTCTAGCATTTCTGGAGGATGGCTCATTGGGTTCTATTGGAACACTTGCTATATCATCTAACTTACTGCGCGGGCATGCACGTCGACAGACTCATTTTCACTCAGCCATGTTGTCAAACATTGTCGATGAAATTTGTGCTTACATAAGGTTTCAGCAAATTCAGTTAGACTACTAGTGTCATTACAAATACTACAGCTCGACTGCGGATCGCGTGGTGGATTTCCCAACAAGTTGTCGAGGCTACGTCGAACTGCCATATTTGACGCAACAAAAACTTCACTCCAAAAGAAATTAACTTAACTAAACAACAGAGTTAAATCTGCAAAATGTTCAAGCTACTCAATAGCTAAAATAACCTAAAAAAAACTCAAAAAAAAAAAGAAAAATCGAACCAATGCAAACGCAGATTCGTGGAATACAAAAATAATTATTACCAACCGGTAATTACGGGAAAAATAAACCAAAAGAAAGATAACAAGATACGATACTTAATACAATAAACTCGGTAATCAATATAAATCATAAAATTGTGTGTCTTATCCTTTGTACAATTGGTGTGTCAAATTATAAATAGGATGTCGTATTTTGCCAATAAAAGATATCAGTTTAGTTTTTTCTTTTCGGGGAAACTGACAGGATTCGATGTTTTCTTAAGAGAGGACGAAACACTCCATTCAGAACAATCTCGATCTTAAGTGAAACAAAACTGTTGTAATCAGATAATAGTTCCCTGGTATAGTTCCGCTAATTAGTCAGACTATCAATCCGAGGTAAACTTAAATCTTAATTACTTCAGGGGTCTAATTCGCTTGTTTGATTGTGGTCAGGATCCAAATATTCAGAACTCCTGCATATTCCAGGCAATCAAACAATTGAACGTTAAAGTTTTAGGGGTTCTATTGCAGTGCAGGTCAAACTGCTAACATGCCTCGGACGGAAATCCTTGTACTTCATTTTATTTTCAATCTAGCATGTCGAGCTTGCTTGGCCCCACGTTGGGCGCCATTTATTTATGTAACAAACGCCTCTCGAGTTTGTTTTGCTCCACGTTCGGGCGCCATTTGATTATGTAACAAACCGATTATACGCAGCCTATGATAACGTACTCTGCTTACGGGGGCCGACTGTTTCTCAGGGCAAATGGGGTGGGTTTGTGTTATCTATAGGAGCTGAGGTTACATTATTTAAAGTAAGCAGAGTTTATCGATATCTTAAACATCAAAAATCTGAATCGGCATACGAACAAGTCTAAAAGTCGAAGATCCTAGATGTCCCGTCCTGTAAAGCCCCTTATGGTCTTTACCCTCTTCATTGTTTAATCTATGACACACACAACTATACTCAAGTGCCCGAAAGGCTTAATTTAATTCATTTTCAATAATATCATCACGTTAAGACTTTATAATTGGACTCATTTTCAAGGGCGGTCAATACCCTGTAACTCTTCTTAATATTTATGGTACTAAATAACTATATATATAATACTACGATGGTAAATATGGCATGTGTTAAACCCTATACTGTTGACATTATTAAATTTGCAATTATCGGCCAAGCCGTACTCACATACTTTTAGTTTTATATAGATGTACACAACTCACTGATGATCAGGCCTGATGATGAATGATGTGTATAGGGTGTTTTATTTTGTTGATGAGATGATGTTTGTTTGCTGTGTGAACTTCCAAAGAGAATAAGAATAATGTTAACAGTATTGAATAACGACTACATACCATACCATGTACTTATAAAACTACTATGTATATTACAAGAAATAAGAAAGCTACGTTAATTCATTCATTTTAAATTTAACATTAATGCAAATACCAGTACTTTTAAATTATACAAATTAATTAGCGGCAAACAGATTATGGGCTATTAGCCGCGGAAAATCCTCATAGACGGCGACAATACTTGGGATGCTCCTATGGGGGCATCACTGTTCAGAACATAGACAGCAACTATGCTCTATCCCTCCTCTGGACGGCTTATGGGTCCCTGTTAGCCGATGCTAACAATTTTGGCGCGGCCCTATGGGGCAGCACCGGTAGGAGACGTGTCGATCCTCTGCTCGACTGCTTTTCGCTTTTCGAATTAGTCCAAGTTAGCCGATGCGAACAATTTTAGTGTGGCCCAATGGGGCAGCACCGGTAGGAACAGAGGAGATCCTCTGCTATGGCACTAATTCGCTTGCTGAGTTGTATTCCAGTTAGCCGATGCTAACAATTTTAGTGCGGCCCAATTGGGGCAGCACCGGTAGGAACAGTGGCAATCTTCATTGCTTTTCAGCTTATGTATGTGCCCACTATAACTCCAGCAGCAGCTTTGCCCGCCGATAATGCGGAGGTGAATATATGGCGGTGGCCAAAGGTTAAACGCTTTCTTAACGTTTATAAACCCACGCAGCACTAACTTGCAAAGGCCTAAAAACATTTCTTATTAGAAATATGTATATACCTACGTACCCTACGTACCTTTTAATTATCCAAACAATACTTTGGTGGCTTTATCCACGCAGATGGAGAAATATTTTTCCTTTAATACAATTCAGCGCTGGATTGCTGAATTTTATATATAAATTTTATACATCAATTTTCCAAATGGTCCACGCGTCTTGGTACCAGAAACGGAAAAGGAAAATTTCTTCTTCTTCTAATGTGTCTTCGATAATATTGAGCTTACACAGAGTTGATCTCAGCTATTCGATCAACCTCTGTAATTTATTTGTGTGAATGGTAAATTACTGTCAAGGGCTGCTAACTCGACTAAGTGATATGTAATATGCGATTAATCGATATCAATCAGCTAGATATGTTTACATATCGTGAAATGGCCAGAATTTGCAAATGCAAATTTAAAATTTAAATTGCACCCTCACAAACTTACCTCTGATTGTTTTATAAAAGACGCGTAGGAAAAAATCAACTTCCTTGTACGACACTCACAAAACAAATGACGCATGATACACAAAATTGCACATGTTCGAGAAAAGTAGGCGTTAGGGAAATTACGCGTTGCGCTAAGAGGACGCGTACACCAGACTCATTGCAAGAAGCTTTCTACAAGAAGATTCATCTAGCGATCTACAGGAACTTCTTGCAGTCACGGTCTTGGCATGATACGAAACACAATTCATTTCATGCCTCTCTGGTGAGGCTCTTGGAACGGTGAGAGCGTTTCAAGTCACAGATAGGGTTGTGATGATATGTAGACAAGTAAGAAAGCTACAGTCGACTGTGCTCGACTGTGAGATTCCCGCTACCCATTTTTAATAAAAGCAAAATATTACGGTATCATTTTCAAAATATACCGAATATACTGCAAAAATACTAAAAATATACCAAATGGTATATTTGGTATATCGATATAGTACACCGTTCAAAATATAACATAGACGGCACAAAGCACCAGATTGTCGGCCAAAGCAACTAAGACCCCTAGTAAGTAGGCGCTTTTGCCCATACAAAAGTATTTCTTTAATAACTTCCACAATTTTTATCTCATCGTAACCAAATTTTCAGGAATCATAACTACTATAGTAATTATTGTATATGGGTAATTCTCTGAGGGATGTCGCGTGCGACCAGCTTTTCAGTTACAAAAAAAAAACATATTCTGAAACAATTTTAAAAATAAGTAAAGGTTATTTTTATAGCTCTAGATTAGTACTTTAATTAGAGCTAAGAATGGTTTTGGAATTTTTTTCTGTTTTGTTTCCTGTTCTGATAATTGCAAAAATTAACAAATTCGTACGCAAAACCAAAAAATTAACGAATTTATATATTTTATCGTAAAACAGAATAAGTTACTAAAATCAATCTTAGCTCTAAAAATAGTGCTAATCCAAAGCTTTAAGAAAAACCTTCACTTAATTTTAAAATTGTTTTAGTTTATGTTCTTTTTTGTCACTGAAAAGCTGTTCGCACGCGACATTTACCAGAGAATTACCCATATACCAAAATTCGCAACTCTAGTTTTAAAATTAGGCTTGTTACTCGATTTTTTTGATTTGCGGGGGCGGAAGTGGGCGTGGCAAAAATTTGAAACAAACTTGATCTGTGTGCAAACATAACAAATGCTGTCGAAAAAAAATTATAGCTCTATCTCTTATAGTCTCTGAGATCTAGGTGTTCATACGGACAGACACACAGACGGACAGACGGACATGGCTATATCGTCTCGGCTGTTGACGCTGATCAAGAATATATATACTTTATAGGGTCGGAGATGCCTCCTTCTACCTGTTACATACATTTCCTGCCGGCACAAAGTTATAATACCCTTCTACCCTATGGGTAGCGGGTATAAAAATATCGTATCAGTGATATATCGTTTTTCAAAAATTTATCAAATTGATAAAAATATTGATCACCCAAAAATATCGATATATCAAGTATTTTTGATATTTAATTTTTATATATTTATTTTTTTTCATTAACCAAAATGTAACTCCAAAATTCTTTTTTTAACGATTTTAAAAACACACGTTGTGTTACATGAAGGTCCGTCATGCGGCTTCGGGTGTCACATACCACACATTTTATGGCAGACGCCAACCTCTCTGATGGTACTGAACTACCTGGCGTAATAAGGTAGCCCAATGCCAGCTTTGATAGCCTTGGCAATGTCTTCTTTTGAGAGTTCCAAAATGATATTGGGTCGCTGTCCCATAAAGTGAAGGGAAGATGTACGATTTCGAGACAAGCAGAAAATCGTGCGCTGCAGATAGGTAACAGATAGTCCTATACAAACAGGCACCGCATGATTTGACCTGTATGCGTCATAAACTTAAACGATATAAGATAAGGTTATCCTACTTTACAACTGTCCAGACTAATAAACTATGAGATAACTATTGATTATAAGGCTACCCATTGTAAACTATAAACAGATAATAATTAGACCTAAACAAACATTAGTTCTTAAGATATTGTATATATAAACCCTGCATATTCCACAATAAAATCAGTACTTAACGAAAACTCGTGGTGTTAACTTCTCCGAGCTCAATTTGTTTCAAGTACAGATTGCGGCAACGAAATTGTTACTGGTATCAAGAACCGGTGGCAGACAAAAAAACAAACTTTTCAGCTAACATATTAACATTTGGTGACCCCCGACTTCTGGACACAGGATCAATTTGGAGAATCCTACACGTATAATTGGTCAACTGAGCGACCAATTTAAAAAACCAACAACTGATCAACTTGGCGATCTTGGACATCACTGGATAGTCAACTTGGCAGCAACAAAGGAGGAGAAAATCAAGCTCCATAGCCGTAATATTTAAAAGTATACCTTGACCGCCTATTTGGTTGTGAGTAGAGGCACAACCTGTCAAAGCGACAAAACAAAATACCTCCAACGGGTCAGGTATTACTTTAAATAAAAAATGGCATCATCGAATATCAGCGCATTGCTGGACAGACAATTAATAACAGGCGAAGAGATACAAACCGTAATAAGGAATTACAAAAAGGACTCGCCTGAGCGAAAACAACAGCATGACTACTTCCAAAAACGCATTGAGAAGTTAGTTAATCTGTGGGAAACATTTTCTAAAGAGGATTCAAATATAAAAAGTTAAACAGAAGGTGCTAAAATTGAGCACAATTACTTTAAAAATAACTACTTCAATCAAATAAGGGATTTGGTTGTATCCTACAAAGGATAATTTAATAAACAATTATCCACAATACAAATGGATACTGGATCGGTTACTTCCAGTGAAGAAGAATCAGAACTGGGGCCAATGATTCGTGAACAAAGGGTTCTGCTGGATAGCTTGGAACGCATCATGAACAAAATGACGAATGAAACTCGTCAAAGATTTACGCCAATCATAAATCAGTATTGGAATAAGATAACAACTATCCACATAGAAATTTATAAAAAATTTGAGGATCCTGCAAAACTTGGATATATCGACCAGAGATATCTAGCAGCTGAAGACGCCGTCATAGGAGTCCAAACTATGACATGTGAAGAAAGTATCTCTCGTCCTGCCAACATACCCCAAATGCATGCCTCATTGCCGTTGCCGAAGGTTGAAATTCCCAAATTTGATGGGGATTATTTAAAATGGCAACAATTTCATGACATCTTCAAGAAAATGATTCATGAAGCATCATTACCCATCATTCAAAAGATGTGGTACTTAAAAACTAGCATCACTGGAGAGGCTGAGCGTTTAATACGCCATCTCTCCTTAACCGAAGGAAATTATGCAACAGCATGGAATATGCTACAAGAGCGTTTTAGCAACAAAAGAGTGCTAAGTAATGCATTAATACAAAAAATATTGGACCAACCATCAATAACAAATGATGGCAAGTCTATAAAGGCAATGCATGATAATATCAAAAAAACATTATCTGCACTAAACAACATTGGAATTCAAACTGAAAACTGGGATCCAATACTGTTATGTAGTTTGACAAGGAAATTGGATCGTCAAACTCATATGTTATATGAACAGTCAGTTGTAGACTCAAAGAAGCTGCAGAAACTGGATCAGTTTTTGACCTTCTTGGAACATTGGAGGCTATCGGCAGTGATAAGATAAATCACACCAAAAAAGGCACATGCGCTCAGATTGGTACAGAATATACATGCTATTTCTGTAACAAAACCAATCACATTATATACAAGTGCAATGAATTTTTGAAGAAAACAGCAGCTGAACGATTAAATTGGATTCAAAGGAACAAGTTATGCGTAAAATGTTTCAAACGCGATCATTCAGCAAAGGAATGTCAGAAGAAAAATATTTTTAAATGCGATAAAAGGCATAACACTCTTTTACATTTGGAATCGAAGCCTGAATCCAAAACAGCAGCATCAGCAAGTGGAGTACGAACCAATTATGTACTTTTAGCCACTTTTCGAGTAATTATTGAAGGCAATAATGGACAAATGGCCGAATTCAGAGCCTTACTTGACTCAGGTTCTCAAGTCAATGTAATCTCTGAAAGAGCATTAAATATATTAGCTCTCAACGTTAAAAAATCAGAGCTACAAATAAATGGAATTGGTGGACGAACACAAACATCGAAGGCACGTGTTAATGTTATGCTCAAATCACAGCATAACAATTTCAACTCTCGATTGGAGGCTATTGTATTGCCTCACATTGTTGCAGATCAGCCAGGACAGTCAATTGATATTGCTCGTTGGAAACTTCCAAAGCATATTGAATTGGCAGATCCTAAATTTGACAAAGCAGGAAAGATTGATCTACTCTTAGGAGTAGAACACTACTACGACATAATGCAGGACAAGCATTTATCGTTGGGTAAAGGACTACCAAGATTACAGAAAACCAAACTAGGATGGATTGTGGCTGGAAAATTAAAACATAATTCATCAAGATCAACTACTTTTGCAGCTCTAACGGAAGAAGATAAGGTAGACCAACAAATTACGAAATTTTGGGAACTGGATTTGTTCTCAACCGATACACCATGTCTATCACCACTGGAGAAACAATGTGAAATGCACTTTCTCCAGCACATTCAGACTGCAATTGATAAGAAACCGATTGTTAGTCTCCCATTCATGAATAATGCTTCAGCCCTGGGGGAAAGTCGTGATCTTGCGACACGACGATTCCTTTCCTTGGAAAAACGGCTATTGCGAGATCCACAAACTAAGGCAAGTTATGTGGATTTCATGAAAGAATATGAAGCTCTTGGGCATATGAAGGAGATGCACACAAATGAAATAAGAAAAGCACGGTACTTCATACCACATCACTGTGTGCTCAAACCTGAAAGTGCAACAACCAAATTAAGAGTGGTTTCGATGCATCTGCAGTTACTTCGTCAGGAAAATCGCTCAACGACTTACTGCACAAAGGACCTACGGTCCAAAACTCTGTATTTTCAATTTTGCTGCGATTTAGGACTCACAAATATGTTTTCACGGCGGACATAGAGAAAATGTACCGTCAAATCTGGATAAATCCCGAAGACCAATATTTCCAAACAATTGTTTGGCGCAATGATCCATCTGCGGATTTGCGATACTACAGATTAAAAACGGTTACCTATGGAACAAATGCTGCACCATATTTAGCCACAAAATGCTTGCAGCACATAGCACAAAAAGGCAGAAAGGAATAATGGTGCTGCCGCGTTGGAAAACGACTTCTATGTAGACGATTGCATAACCGGAGCCGAAACTATACCAGAAGCTCTACAGAGGCAACAACAACTTAACAAACTTCTGCAAAATTCTGGATTCAAGTTAAGAAAATGGTGTACCAACAATTTCCAAGTTCTACAAGGAGTTCCGAGGGAAGACATCACTTCAAATGTACAAATGGAGGAGACTTCATATGAGGACTACACGATTAAGACCCTCGAAATCACCTGGACACATAGCTTGCAAATAACTGTTAACCGTTTTTATACCCGCTACCCATAGGGTAGAAGGGTATTATAACTTTGTGCCGGCAGGAAATGTATGTAACAGGTAGAAGGAGGCATCTCCGACCCTATAAAGTATATATATTCTTGATCAGCGTCAACAGCCGAGACGATATAGCCATGTCCGTCTGTCCGTCTGTCCGTCCGTCCGTCTGTCCGTATGAGCACCTAGATCTCAGAGACTATAAGAGATAGAGCTATAATTTTTTTTCGACAGCATTTGTTATGTTTGCACGCAGATCAAGTTTGTTTCAAATTTTTGCCACGCCCCCTTTCACCCCCGCAAATCAAAAAAATCGAATTACAAGCCTAATTTAAAAGCTAGAGTTCCCAATTTTGGTATATACTATAATTACTATAGTATTTTATGATTCCTGAAAATTTGGTTGCTATCAAATAAAAAACTGTGGAAGTTATTAAAGAAATAATTTTGTATGGGCAAAAACGCCTACTTACTAGGGCTCTTAGTTGCTTTGGCCGACAATCTCGTACATTTTGCCGTCTATGGTATATTTTGAATGGTGTGCTGTATCGATATACCAAACATACCATTTGGTATATTTTTAGTATTTTTTTTAGTATTTTCGGTATATTTTGAAAATGATACCGCAATATTTTGCCTTTATTAAAAATGGGTAGCGGGTATCTCACAGTCGAGCACACTCGACTGTAACTTTCTTACTTGTTTTTCTTACGCTCTGTTCGCGAGAACAACCGAAATAAAGCATGACGTTTCGGTTTCTCTCTGAGCAGCAGACTTTGTTTCTCTTTGTTTCGGTTGAATGCATTACGATGAGCCGATCATGAAACTCTCGTTTACTGAACATCGCTCAATGAGAGATTCGAGTGACGCTCGCGCAGAGAGACTCATTAAAAGACCGATTGACTGAAAAAGTCAGCGAAAAAAGTCTTTTCAATAATTTGTTTTCGTTTCGTTGCACAGTGGTACGTTGTGTCCTATTTTAGCATGCAATTTTCACGAAAAAACTTCTTGAAATATTAAAAGTGAATTTTTCATATTTCAAACCAATATTTCGATTATTTTGAATTTTTAATTATAAAAAATTCATGCACAAAAATTCACGTCCCGTTTCTAATAAATTCGATGAACCAATGTTCACAAGCATGATTCAAGCCTAGTGACGCGTAGAACCCACGAAACCTGACATATGTACATGTGCAAAAGACTTTTTGAATCGTCGATCGCGAGCAAACGGTCCCAGAATGAGCAGAGCAAACGAAAACAGAAAAAACTGTACATCGACTGAGCGCGAGCAAAATTTGTATACGAGCAATTCAATCGGTTGCTCTCAGACTTTTTGCTCAAAGTCTCAGTGACGAACACTTATTTTGAGACCGCACGAATCGGTTAACAGTTATTTGCAAGCTATGCCTGGACACAAACGACAGATCATCTTTGTGGGAAAACGGAGATAGCAACAAAGGCCAACATATCAAGACGAGATGTTGTGTCTGAAATCTTTAAGACGTAATGAAAGCAAAAATTTTCATGCAACACCTCACAAAGGAGGGTTATGGGTACAAAGACGATCTGCCGGCTCGTCTTCAGGAGAAATGGAAACGCTACAGAGAGGAGTAAAGGTTCTGAACACCATAAAAGTACCACGTCATGTCTACTTAGTGAAAACACCTGTGACGGCAAAAATCCACACATTTGTTGATGCCTCGGAGAAAGCATATGGAGCTGCTGTATACATCCGAGCAACATATAAGGACAAGCGAAGAACGATCCAGATATTATGTGCAAAATCTCACTTAGCACCAATAAATACAATAACGCTACCGCGTCTGGAACTTAAGGCTGCTGTATTAGGAGCACAGTTTACTTCCAAAATAAAGGAAGACTTGGCCGTGAAAAATGCATCCACATATTACTGGTCTGATTCACGGATTGTACTGTCATGGATTAATTGCTCAGCATCCATTCGAGACAAATTCGTTGCCACTAGAGTTGCAATAATACATGAGCTATCTATACCAAAACAGTGGAGACATGTTGCATAAGAACACAATGCAGCAGATGTCCTCTTCAGAGGAATAACGGCTTCAAAATTCGCGGAACATGCCATGTGGTTCTACGGCCCTATGTTCCTACATGGTTCATCATCCACATGGCCGGCTCCTTTTATTGCTACCAACGAGGAACTAATAATAATGAATCCTCCAAAGGTTAGTCAATCATCCGTGATGACTATCACAAAAGAGGAGGACATAATATACACAATACAACATAATAATTCATTTAACAAGCTACTCAGAGTATTAGCTTACATGATGCGCTTCCGACGTAAGAAGAAATACATAAGCCACACCATTGAGTTTGAAGAAATAATGGAAGCCCGAAAAATTGTTTTCCGCAACATTCAAAATATCGACTTCAAAGATGACATCAAACATCTCAAGAGGCAAAGGGAGACACTAAAAGGCAGTTCAATCAACTCACTATCACCATTCTTAGATCAGAATGGAATTTTGCGGGTAGGAGGTCGACTGGAGGCGGCAAATATATCATTCGACTCCAAACATCCGATACTTCTGCCATACAACGAGCCTGTTGTGAAGATGATTCTTGCGCAAATACACAAGGACAACATGCATTGCGGACCTCAGGCTCTATTGACTACATCAAGGCAGCAATTCTGGATCCTTAAAGAAAAAACTATGGCTAGAAGCACGGTAAAAGCCTGTGTCAAGTGCACTAAAGCTAAGCCAAAATTAATGGAGCAGATCATGGGAAATCTGCCACCACTTAGGGTAACGCAAGCTCGACCATTTTTCAACTCTGGCGTCGATTATTGTGGACCATTTAAAATCCACTACAAAGTGAGAGGAAAGAAGCCTAGCACAGCTTACATTGCCATATTCTGCTGTTTCGCGACTAAAGCTGTACATCTAGAACTGGTTAGCGATCTCACAACAGAGGCATTCTTGGCAGCACTTCGTCGTTTCATTGCTCGGCGAGGGAAATGCTAAACTCTTCACTGCGACAACGCAACAAATTTTGTGGGAGCAAAAAACAAGTTGCAGGAGTTACAGGAGGCTATATTCTCCGATAATGCGAAAACCCAAATTCTCCAGGATTGCAACAACAAGGGAGTTCAATTTAAATTCATCCCACCTCGTGCACCACACTTCGGAGGATTATGGGAAGCTGCAGTAAAGTCGGCAAAACATTTATTACTAAAAAATGTGACGACAGCCGATCTTACTTATGAAGAACTGGAAACAGTTATAGTCGAAATAGAGGCCATATTGAACTCTCGACCATTTACACCACTGTCCGATGACCCAAATGACGTTACAGCACTAACGCCTGGACACTTCCTAATTGAATAGCCGCTAACTGCACAAGCTGATTGTGAACCATCGCAGCAACCAAAAACGTTAGGTAATCGATGGCAGGCCGTTTCAAAACTGAAACATGCATTCTGGAAACAATGGTCGCAGGATTATCTACAACAGTTGCAGCAACGTCAAAAATGGAGAAGATCCTCAGCAAACATAAAGGAAGGCACTTTAGTATTAATAAAGGAAGACAATGTTCCTGTATTACAATGGCCCATGGGAAGAATTGTTCGAGTCTTCTACGGGAAGGAGAACTTTGCACGAGTGGTTGAAGTTAAAACGACCAAAGGGATCTTTAAACGTGAGATTCAACATGTTGCTCCACTCTTTAATGAAGAAGAACCCACTGACAAACATCCAATTGAAGAAGATGAAGTGGAAGAAGAAAACAAAGCAGTTGAAGACCGCCAGCTGAGGAAAAGGAAACAACCAAATCACGCTTCGATAACCACTGCTATGATTGTCATGGTATTATTACTACCATTAGCCTGGGCCCAATTCAAATAACTCAGTTTGGATCAAAACCAGGAATATTTTTATTTGGTACAACCCAATTAGCAGTGGCTGACTGGACCATAGTGGCTTACTTCGATCTCAAGCCATATTGGAGTGACATGGCTACATTTTCAAAAGGAACAACAAAAATTGGTCAAATGTGCGATACACGAGTTAACAACAATGTTCACACAACAGAAGGTGGCTAAGTGCATCGACACCCGAAATGCACTGAGCCAATTCTGCAAGCTCTGCAAAGTCTGCAGAACATCCGCCACATGCCCTGGGTCAGCACATCGATCGTGGGACACTTGCGCAACGCGGGATCGCAAGCAGCAGCGAGTGCCACATGCCCTGTGTCAGCACAATATCCATCGTGGGACACTTGCGCAACCAGCGCCAACGCGGGATCGTCAGCAGCGACGGCAGCGAGGTTTCATTATAAGAATTAGAATTGATTTAAGTCAGTTCCATTTTTGCAACACAATAAAACAAATCGCTTTTTTTAATAAAACAAAGTCAACGATTTGTTAATTGGCGCCTGAGCAGGGACCAAGTGAAATAAAATAAACAGAAGACTTTCGCGTCGCGTACCAGTGCCTTAAGTAGCCACACAGTGTAACTCGCTATAAGTGCCTTTATAAAAGCCACGACGTGAGTGCGATTCATAAGGAATAAAATCTATTCCTCGCGATTGAACTGTACGATTTCGTTTGGTCAAAAGTAACCGCCGACAAAGTCTGTAGTACCCGTTCGCAGACAACCGCGCAATTCAAAGTGTCACTAAGGATCCCCAGTAGCCGTTGCACCGCCGCGCCGCCGCACAGCAATAGGAGGAAAAGGAGCCATCCGAAGGACCAGCGTGGGATAGATTCGCCGGATGTATCTTATCTTGTAAGCGTAGAATTTAAGAAATTAAAGCCCATTGAAAATCAAGAAAGTGAAAAATAATTAAACAAATATTAAAAATTTAAACAAACACAGTAAAAGTGAAAACAAAAATTACACAAACATAGAAATCTAAGCCAATTTATATGAAAAAAAGTAAAACTATAACAAAAAAATAAAACACTGCAAACGCAGTATAACTTATTCCAATCCTACGATTCCTAAGGGACCCTCTAGGATAGAAGGAACAAACCAGGTACTAATTTAAAAAAAAAAAAAAAAGAAAACAAAATTAGAAAACGAATTCAGAAAAAATTTATAAGAAATATTAAAGAGTTTTTAAAAAAAAGGTTTCTATATCGCTTAAAATTTTGCCGTTCGAATTTCAAATTAAAACACAAAATAATCTTTAAAAAAGTGGTCCGCTTAAAATCAACCAGTGTTTTGCATTGTCCGAATTGAAAAGCCTTATCCAATAGACAATGCCTGATTCTTTAACAACAGCCATGAATAACCTCGATTTAGCCGGTAGTTCCCGATCAGGAAGGAATGAACCAACCGCCACCAGCACTCCGGTAGCTAGTCCAGAATTAAGAGAAGTTATACTCGCACTGATCAAAGAAACACTCCCATCAGAGTCCTGTAGCAGGCCATGACCAAGACAAAGTCCCAGATGTTTGTAAATTGATTAAGGAGTTTTCGGGAGATAGAAAAAGAATGTTGATCGAATAGTAGGCATGTTCGAGGGGCAAGAAAATTCACACAGATTTTATCTGGTTACTCTGGCCATTCGAACTAAGGTAGTTGGCGAAGCCGAAACTGTCCTTGAATCTTATAACACCCCACTAAACTGGAAAGCAATTTCGAAATGCCTTACAGCACATTATGCAGACAAAAGAGACTTGAAGACTCTTGAGTATCAGATGTCCTCATTAAAGCAGGGATATTTGACCATACATGAATTTTACCAGGCAATCTATCACAATCTGTCACTGATCTTGAACCAGATCGGAGCAACGGAGGAATCTCCGGAAGCATTTACAAGCGTGTATCGCGGAAAAGCTCTAGACATTTTTGTGAGAGGTATCAATGGAGATTTACCAAGACATCTTGGTATTAAGGAACCAAGAGATCTAAGCCATGCCCTACATCTCTGTACTTTACTCGAAAACCAAGAGCATAGAAATATGTTCGCACCTAGATCTAGACAAATGCCACCAAGTCTACCACCGAGACAATCTTTACCAACTAGCCACAAAATATCCAATAACAATCAAACCAATTGGAGGAGCTTTGACCCTAGACTTTATTACCATCCAAGTGGTAAATCCACCATGAGTAACCCTACTCCACCACATCTATATCAGACATATAGGCAACAACCACAAATGGGACAAGGGCCTTATCAGACACAGCGCCCGCTTCAAGTCACCAATCCGATTCCACCTCCTCGTCCAACTGGACCAAAGCCAGAGCCTAAGCCAGTACCAATGGACGTAGATCCATCCATTAGGTCGAATAGGATAAATTATATGAATCGTCCAAATAACAATTTTGCGGGAAAAAGACCACCGCCGCCTTCACAAGCAAACCAGCCTCTTAAGTATCAAAGGCAATTCCATGTATCCACTGGAGAAGCCGAACAATTCGCGGATAATGAGTATCCGTCTCCTTATCCTGAAGAGACATCCGAACAAGACTATTACGAAGCTTGGGAACAAAATGGATCAATTAATCCATATGAAGAGGACGATCAGACCAATGAGGGCCACGTTTTAGAGACAGTCGATACTTCCGATATCCATTTTTTAGATTGAACAGTTCTTCGTTGCCTTACTTCAATTGTGCTACGAGGGACGGGAAAATTTTCAAATTTTTAATTGACACCGGTTCTAATCAAAACTATATTCAGACAAATCTAATACAGAATCCGAAACTTAACGAAAAGCCATTTTTTGCAAATTCCGTTGGAGGGCAAACTAAGATTACCCACCACACTCGCATTAGTCTATTCAATTGTCCTGATCACCCAATTTAATTCTTCTTATTACCCACTCTTAAAACATTCCATGGTATCTTGGGTAATGATACACTGAAAAAACTCGATGCGGTGATCGACGTAAAGAATGATATTCTGGTTATAAAAGGTAATTATAAAGTAAAGATAAAGCAATTGGCAACCCAGAGTGTAAATCATATTAATATCCGAACAGAACACATGACCGTATGTCAAAAAGACATACTCAATCAAATAGTTAAAAAACATACTGAACTATTTTCGGAACCTGACGAAAAATTAACATACACCACCGCGGTACAAGGACAAATTAGAACAAATACAGATCTACCAGCTCATAGCAGACATTATCCATACCCAGCCTCTCTAAGACCAGAAGTCGAGAAACAAATCAATCAGTTGCTCGATGATGGCATAATAAGACCTTCACGGTCACCCTATAATGCCCCAGTATGGATAGTACCAAAAAAAGCAGATTCATCTGGTGAAAAGAAATACAGACTTGTTATAGATTATAGAAAACTTAATGCTATAACAATATCGGATCGATACCCAATTCCAGAGATTGGCGAAATCATCGCTCAATTGGGTAGAAATAAATATTTTACAGTGCTCGATCTGAAAAGCGGTTTTCACCAAATCCCGCTTTATCCAAAAGATATAGAGAAGACAGCGTTTTCAGTAAACGGTGGAAAGTTCGAATTCACCAGACTTCCGTTTGGCTTAAAGAACTCTCCATCTATTTTCCAAAGAGCTCTCGATGACATCTTACGAGAACATATCGGAACAAGATGCTATGTCTATATCGACGATATAATAATTTTTAGTAAATCTGAAGATGAACACACCCAAGATCTCGATAAAGTATTCTCCACATTAGCCAAAGCAAATATGAAAGTACAAATCGATAAGTGTGAATTCTTTAGAAATGAAGTTGATTTCCTCGGCTTCACTATTTCTAATAACGGGGTAAAAACAAACAAAGAAAAAGTCAAGGCTATTAATAATTTTCCGGTACCAAAGACCTTAAAGGATTTGAGATCCTTTCTAGGGCTATCAAGTTATTACAGACGTTTTATTCGCGACTACGCCAAATTAGCAAAGCCACTCACAACCCTACTCAGAGGAGAGAATGGTCGTTCTTCAAAAAATATCTCTCATAAAGTAAACATAGTCTTTGACCAGAATTGTAAAATCGCATTCGAAAAAATTAAGAATACTTTAGTTTCGCAAGATGTAATTCTTGCATACCCAGATTTCACAAAAGAATTTCAGCTCACAACAGATGCTTCAAATTACGCAATAGGCGCAGTACTAGAGCAGAATGGTAGACCGATCACTTTTATTTCGCGTACACTAACTAGCACTGAAGAAAATTATGCCACGAATGAAAAAGAAATGTTGGCCATAGTATGGGCTCTTCAAAGTCTACGCATGTACCTTTACGGTACTTCTAAAGTTATAATATTCACTGATCATCAACCATTAACTTTTGCATTAAGCAACAAAAATCATAATGGTAAACTCAAAAGGTGGAAAAGCTACCTCGAAGAGTACAATCACGAACTCAGATACAAACCAGGAACCTCCAACGTAGTGGCAGATGCCCTATCTAGAAATCCTCCAGGTGCTCAGATAAATAGCACCACAGCTACCATTCATAGCGACGAGAGTTCATCGCACAATCTTATACCTTGTGAAAATATCCCAATTAACGTATTCAAAAACCAATTATTATTACTGACTTCAGATAAGGAATCTTACGAATTCGAATTACCATTTCCACAGTACCATCGTCATACAATAAAGAAAAGAGAGTACTCTGAAGAAGACCTGATAAAAATCTTAAAAGAAAGACTTGACCCAAAGATTGTAAACGGTTTGCTTACTTCTGAAAGAATAATATTTACCCTTTTCATTTCAGTAGCCATAAAGTAAGATACACACAAACCCAAGTAGAGGATATTCCTTTAGAATCTGACCAGAATGAGATCATCGTTAAAGAGCATGTTCGAGCTCATAGAAACCCAATCGAAAACAAAATCCAAATTCTCAGCAAATTTTTTTTCCCAGGTTTAACAAAGAAAGTAATGGCTATTGCCAAGCAGTGCGAAACTTGCAAACTTTCTAAGTATGATAGGCATCCTCAACATGGGGAAATCCAACCAACTCCAATACCTACTTACCCTGGAAAAATTATCCATATAGATCTATACACTACACAGAAAACTTTAGTACTTACTGCCATAGATAAATTTTCAAAATACGCTCAGATTAAAATAGTAAAATCAAGAGCTGCCGAAGATCTAAAAACGCCCCTACGGGAGGTAATGATGGCATTTGGCATGCCAAAGTTAGTCGTCATGGACAACGAAAAGGCTCTAAACGCAGCGTCAATCAAGTTCTTATTAAAAGAACAACTTAAAGTAGAAGTCTTCACGACCCCACCGTATGCTTCCACAAGCAACGGTCAAATAGAAAAGATTTCATTCAACTATGACCGAATCTTGAGGTGTCTTAAACGAGACGAGTCGACAGCCACTTTTGAGGACTTGATCTTTAAAACAGTAAAAGAATATAACCACTCAATCCACTCAACAACGAAAAAGAAACCTATAGAAATATTTTTTGGCAATCAATTTAATTCAAACCCAATAGAACTCGAACGCTTAAGAAATCAGATTAGTAATAACATCAGCAAAAAACAGGAAGAGGATATATCTTATCACAATCAGAAACGAAACCCTATAAGAAAATATGAAAAAGGCGAAACCATTTTTATTAAAATTGACAAAAGACTAGGGTCCAAAATAACCCCTAGATATCGAAAAGAGATCGTAGCTAAAGACAACAATACAACAGTGAAAACTCAATCAGGAAAAATTGTTCATAAAAAATAATATAAAAACGTAATTTTGTCCACAGGTTTTTTTTTTTGCCATTATGCTACGGATTGGCAACCGTATTAGATTACTCACACTCACAGCTAATCCCGATAAAAACAGGAATCGCCGCAATCCAGGAGAGTACATTTAAAAATAATCCATGTTTTCGACATAAAAGAATACGAAGAAATGACCTCAAAACTAGAAGAGTCATTAAAGAACGTTAGCTACTCTCATCAATTATATCCATACTTAGAATATGAACTAAATATAATTAAAAACGAGTTACGTAGGTTAAGACCGAACAAACGAAAAATTAGATCCATAGATGCTTTAGGAACAGCATGGAAATGGCTGGCCGGTACACCGGACAGAAGTGATCATGAAATTCTAATAGCAAAATTGAACGAACAACTAGAAAATAACAATAGACAGGTAATAATCAATAAAAAATTAACTGCAGGAATAAATTAAATGAGTCGCGTAACAAACGCAATATTAAAACACACTATAGACACTAATGATATTAAAGAAAATTTTGTGTCAATTTTAAAATACAAACTTCAACTTCTAAAAAATGACTTAAACAATCTAGTAAATGCAATAAGCTGGGCTAAAACCAACACTGTAAACTCAATTATATTATCAGAAATCGAAGTAAATAAAATAGAAGAAATATTAAGTAATGAAGAAGGAATGTTTATCAATATAGAAGAATTACTCGAATTTGCTAAAATAAAGATAACAACAAACGGCAATAGTATGCTCTATATGGTAAACATACCCCTAGTAGGAACACAACCATGTAACTCTATGATAATTAAAGCAGTTAAGCAAGACAATGTAATAAATGATATAAAATATGAAAACATAATAATTTGTAACAAAACTATTTACGCTATAATACAAGAATGTGAAACATTTAGTGATAAGACAATTTGTAATAAAAATAATGTTATTAATCTTAGTAACGACTCCTGCATAGCACCGCTACTTCAAAATAGAAAACCACACTGCAAAGCCATCAACAATCAACACATCCCAAATCATCAGGAGATAGTGACCGGCACCATCCTTCTCAACAGCTTCAAAGGCAACATTAAAATCGACAAGGAAGAAATGGAGCTAGAAGGAACTTATCTAATACAGTTCCAAAACTCTACAGTCTACATCAACGAAGACAAGTACGAGTCAATAGAAGCAAAATACGCAGAAGCAACCCCCCCACTTTTCCAATTAATGGCCGAAAAGACGTTAACAGAAGAGGTTCTTTCGCTACAAATGCTGAAAGAAATCAACATCAATAACACTCGGAAACTGGATACGCTAAGAAGTGAGAGCTTTAAGGCAAACTCTATCAGTTTCGGACTTTTTGGTATCTTAGTGATAACATTCATCATAATGGCCATATGGATATGGCAGCTGAAATCCGCTCCAGAAATACAGAAGGCCACACAAGCACAAGAAGTCGAAACTCCAAGCAATGGAACGCGAAAACGCTTCTACATTGCGTCCGAGGACGTCCGCGCTTAAAGGGGGAGGAGTTAACAACAATGTTCACACAACAGAAGGTGGCTAAGTGCATCGACACCCGAAATGCACTCAGCCAATTCTGCAAGCTCTGCAAAGTCTGCAGAACATCCGCCACATGCCCTGGGTCAGCACATCGATCGTGGGACACTTGCGCAACGCGGGATCGCAAGCAGCAGCGAGTGCCACATGCCCTGTGTCAGCACAATATCCATCGTGGGACACTTGCGCAACCAGCGCCAACGCGGGATCGTCAGCAGCGACGGCAGCGAGGTTTCATTATAAGAATTAGAATTGATTTAAGTCAGTTCCATTTTTGCAACACAATAAAACAAATCGCTTTTTTTTAATAAAACAAAGTCAACGATTTGTTAATTCACGTAATGACGCCCGCTCATGTGAAGGAATGTACCAATACTTCCGACACATAGAGAATGAACTCATCATGGAAAATATGCTATTGGCCAAATCACGGAAAGTTCGAGCACCATTGGACATCGTGGGAAACATTGCAAGCAGTCTATTTGGTGTATTAGATTCTCAATATGCACAAGACATGTCGAAAACAATATCGAAGGTCAAGGACAATGAAGATCATCTTTTGGAGCTATTACAAAACCAAACATCCTTAGTTGATTCAACAATAAACGTAGTGAATCGAGATGAAATTGCATACGCAAAACGACTCAACCTAAAAAATGTGAATGCAATAGTTAAAGATAATTATCACTGGTAAATCACACTGTCATCACAACTTACGTTGCTCGCTACTAATCTACAACGAATGCAGAATAAAATCATCAAAGTGTTAACAGACGTGCGTCACAACACTATTAGTCCACTTCTATTATCACCACGACAACTAAAGGAGCAATGTGATCAAATACGGGATCATTTGAAGCCTGATCAAATGCTACCTGTTAGCCAAGAAAACATACTCATGGCATACAAAATGATGCAAGCTGAAGTTACCATAGTAGATAATCATGTGATTATAAAAATAAGAGTACCATTGTTATCGGCACAGGTATTGGACATATACAAATTAATACCGATCCCAGCTGCAAATGTATATGGATTTCATCTGTTTAAAATTAAAACACCATTCATTGCTATTAACAACTATCGAGATAAGTTTGTTGATATGTCGACGGAAGACGTAGCAAATTGTCATCCAAGATCGATAAATGATTTCATTTGTCACAGCAAGCAATCAATGTTCTCTACAGAAATGAGCTGCGAAATGCAACTATTCCATAATAAAACAGACACTTCATGCCATCTGGAAAACACAAACAAAACGTTCATTTGGCAAGAGATGCATAAAAAGAATCAATGGATATTTGCGACAAGGACGCCAATAAAACTCTTAGCGGTTTGCACCGATGGAACATCAGATATCTGGTTACGCAACACAGGGCTACTGACAGCAAAAGCAGGATGCACCATACGCAACTCCCTAATAACAGTAATCAGTCAAACTGGTATAGAAACATCGACGTTCACCTCATACGCCCGTTTTGGAGAAATCGATGGTAACAATACAACGATTAATATAACATCCAGGAAAACAAATAAATTTGGCTATACGGAACTACTGGATCTTCAACGGGATCTTGTACCAAACCGAAGACTCCGACTACCACTTAGACTTGAGACGATCAAGCATCACCACATCGCAATGTACATCAGCCTAACATTCATCTTAATAATATTGACCATTCACTGGGTAAGAAAATGGTACAAAAGAGACAAGAGACCACAGCAAGTCCAGGTACCAGCGGTGGCAATGAGGAAAACCGATACGACTTCGAATCCGCCGTTCACCATTAACATCGAGGATTGTTAAAACTGCGTTCAACGGCCGGGAGGATGTACGATTTCGAGACAAGCAGAAAATCGTACGCTGCAGATAGGTAACAGATAGTCCTATACAAACAGGCACCGCTGCGTATTTACGACTTCACACCATCTGCCAGCACGCATGATTTGACCTGCATGCGTCATAAACTTAAGCGATATAAGATAAGGTTATCCTACTTTACAACTGTCCAGACTAATAAACTATGAGATAACTATTGATTATAAGGCTACCCATTGTAAACTATAAACAGATAATAATTAGACCTAAACAAACATTAGTTCTTAAGATATTGTATGTATATATAAACCCTGCATATTCCACAATAAAATCAGTACTTAACGAAAACTCGTGGTATTCACTTCTCCGAGCTCAATTTGTTTCAAGTACAGATTGCGGCAACGAAATTGTTACTGGTATCAAGAACCGGTGGCAGACAAAAAAAACAAACTTTTCACCTAACATATTAACAGAAGACTCAAAAACAATTTGATCTCCTGGTTTTCCGTTACTTCCAAAGGTTCAAGCGTAGCAATGGACCTGATATGCGACTCCAGAAATCCTTCATTTTTAGAACAGGCTTCTTCTGGTACGTTATCATTTGCAGGGCGCACTAAGTCCTGTAAATAAATGGTATTCTAATTTAGTATCAAAATTTTTTAATAAAAATAAAAATATATTGTTTAAGTAAACTATTTTAGGTTTCGTATTATTTTATAAAACATTAAAGAGTAACTAAGAAGTATTCCATAACAGTGTTAATGTGGGTTAAAACTTAATTTTACGTACTTCTTCAATATTTTTGTTTTCAGAAGTAATGTCCTTGACAGCTTCAAGGGCTGTGAGAGGAGAAAGATAAACTTTCTTAAATCTCGGATCCAACAAAGACGATTTGACAAGAATTTTGTTGTTCTGCAAAAATTTAAATCGTTTAGCTGCTTCCTTCCTTAGTTAAAATTCCTTCGGCCGACTCTAGTTGTATTTTGCGAATTTTGTCCATCAACAGTGATATACATATGTAAGTGGGATTACCATGCTCACGGTTACGTAACTTTCGCCACTTATTTTTTCTGTCGCATCTTTAAATGGGGTAAGTAGATCACGGAAATCTTGACAAATTCGCAATTCTGAAGCCGTTAGCATCTCCGGCAATCCTTTTACAGTTGTTGATCTATTAATTAGGACTATCGCTACTTTATTCGAAATACTTAAGAACGAAATAAGCATGTCCAGGCAGGAGTTCCGCCTTGTGTCCACACTTTGCACGAGAGTTTTAATGCGACCATCAGCTGTGCCTTCGTCGGCCTGTAGTTTCCGCAACATCGCAGCTGAACTGTGCTTGAAATGAGTAACAATTTTCTTCACTTTATCCAAAACGTTTGAAAAATATGATATGTTTTTTACTACGTCGTCGACTACGAAATGAATGATATGAGCGAAACATGAAATGTGTTTGCCACTTCCCAAAAATAAATTTGAGGCCGCCTTCATGTTGTTTGCGTTATCTGTAGTTAAAGTCCGCCACTTCGAGCACTCGATATCAAATTCGTTACACACCTTCTTCAGTAAGACACATATATACTCGCTAGTATGTGACTGCATTAAATGAAAAGTAATATTTAAATTAATTTTTTTTTCCCCTGACAACATTTTTATACCCGCTACCCATAGGGTAGAAGGGTATTATAACTTTGTGCCGGCAGGAAATGTATGTAACAGGTAGAACGAGGCATTTCCGACCCTATAAAGTATATATATTCTTGATCAGCGTCAACAGCCGAGACGATATACCCATGTCCATCTGTCCGTCTGTGTGTCTGTCCGTCCGTTCGTATGAAACACTGGATCTCAGAGACTATAAGAGATAGAGCTATAATGCAGATCAAGTTTGTTTCAAAATTTTGCCACGCCCACTTTCGCCCCCACAAATCAAAAAAATCGAATAACAAGCATAAATTTAAAGCTAGAGTTGCGAAGAGTATTCATTGTCATATACTCTATCGATTTTTTTTTTACAAAAAATAAATACTTATTATTTTATTTTTTTATTTATTTTTTTCCTCTGATATATCGAATATCGCGATTTTTTTTTTATATATTTTTAATATTTCCTAATTGGTCACTTTGATTTGACTTAACTTCCTGTAAAGATGAGCGCGGCAAAAAGTTTTTTTTGTCTGATATTTAATGAAAATATCACAGCTCTTTTCAATTTTTGTAATGGACCCATGCAGTAAACAAAAAAAAAAAACAACAATAAAATTTTAAAACTTAAAATAACTCCAAAAATAAATAAGACGTTAGAATTAGAATTTAAATATTTAGGCGCGCATAGTCCTAAGTTAGAGATGTGGGTGACAGTGGAGAGTTACAGCGTTGTAAGTGACAGATGAAAATTCACCATGTGGTGAATTTCGTTCTCACTGGGCTGGTTAAGATCTGCACTATCAAGGTTAGATCTTTTTCTATCAAGATCGCAAAGGGAGCAGACGCCTTTGAATATTCTGTGAAGGAAAAATTATATCCACCCGGAAGTCCCAAAAGTATTAAGGCCTCGTGGCCAAGAAGATAAAAAATTTCTTAATCGTGGATAATCTTATCCATCCCCGCCGCTTTTGCCACAAAAAGCTGGCATTGACCTCATACTTCAAAGTGCCGTCCAGGCAAGGTAATTATTATAAAAATAGAGAAAAAAATAATTAGTTGCGAAAATTTCATAAAAAAAATTGTTTAAAATCAGGTGTCCACATATATAACACAAAAAAAAAGAATAATCTTTGCTACCAGCCAACTGGCTCAGGAGGCGACAGACAGCAGCAGCAGGGAGCATACAACAACACGGGGGAGGAAACAAATTCAATAAAATAAATAATTAAATAACAAGTTATAAAAAAAATAGAAGTGCAAGCGAGTGCCAATCGCTAAGAAAATGAGCCAACAATATCAGTTTAAAATAAATAAAATACTGAAAGCCCAACACCATATTAACAAAGTAAAAAAAAAAATAGTAATCGAAAGCATAAAAAAGTATTTGTAAACAAAGTGAGCAAAAGAGCAGAAAAGAAAAAAAAAACTGAAGCAGCGAGATAGACATTGTGTGTGTGTGTAAAAATAATAAGTGAAAAAAATTAACAGACAATACACTCGACAGAACATTTTTTGTTGTTTTTTTTTCTGTGCCTAATAACGTAAAAACCAAATTGTCGTATCAAGTGCAGACAAATCATAAATTGGTGAAAGAATAAAAATAATCAAAATTTAACCAAAAACAACAACACCACATCGTCGAGTGAGTGAATAAAGAAAGTCGCAAGACGTTAGCTACCACATCGGTAACATTTTTGTGTTGGCCAGTGTAGCCGCGCTGTGATTGCCGGCGGCTTGCGCACTTTTCTTTTCATTTATTAACCTATCCTTTTTATGTATTTGCCTTGATTTGCGATGACAAGTGCATCAGTTAACTCATCTGCCTAGTCCAGAGATTAATAAAGACAAAAACAAAGAAAAAGTAGAAATGAGTTAACTGATTGCCTTTTCATTGATATTCGTATATTTTATTGCCATGTATCGCTATTGCGATTTCTTTTTCAGGTGCGGAGAAAGAAAATAAGAATGAATGTTTTGTTGAATGTATTTTGTAATATTATTTAAATGAAAACAAAACGAATACAATATATAAAACATTCAGTGAAAATTAAAAATAAAACCACACAATGATATTAAACTGCTCAGTGAAATAAACTAATACAAAACTGTACCAAATGAAATTGTTCCCAAACCTACCTGCTCTCATACGCACTTGCTCTACCATCTAGTTGTTCTCAAACCTACTTGCTCTATCATCTAGTTGTTCTCAAACCTACTTGCTCTACCATCTAGTTTGTTTCTCAAACCTACTTGCTCTACCATCTAGTTGTTCTCAAACCTACTTGCTCTACCATCTAGTTGTTCTCTCAAACCTACTTGCTCTACCATCTAGTTGTTCTCAAACCTACTTGCTCTACCATCTAGTTGTTCTCAAACCTACTTGCTCTACCATCTAGTTGTTCTCAAACCTACTTGCTCTACCATCTAGTTGTTCTCAAACCTACTTGCTCTACCATCTAGTTGTTCTCAAACCTACTTGCTATAACCTAGTTGTTCTCAAACCTCGTTGCTGAGAGCAAAAACATGAAACATGAAATATGAAACAGGAATTTATAAATAATTACAACTAAAATAAAATATTATAAAATGTATAATTTAAAATTGTAGACACCATTGAAAATGCAGTAGCCCAAACACATCAAAAATTCTAAATACTTGAATGATTTTTTTGGCCGTAAGTCGGCCATACTATACTTGTACATATATTCTCATAATACTAAGTTATAATATAGTTTATTTTTCAAATGGATAAATTTTGTTAAAATAACTATTCATTATTATGCATATACTGAAATTCCGATTATTTCTGCTTGAATAATTAAACTTTATAATGATGATGGAAATACAAAGTTTTCTTTTTCTGATGACATGGGAGCGTAAGAAGGGGTAAATAATAAGCTGCGTTTGGGGTCTTCCCTTAAAAATACATTAGAAGACTATGGCTGGGTGGGTAGCGAACAAGGAGAGACATCAACACCTCCGTCCTCTCCATTTAGGTACACTGCTATTCTTGTGAGTTTTCTTTTCAGTTTTCAAATTAGTTTGTTTATTTGGCCATAGTTTGCTTGGTTTTGTTTTAGGCATGTATGCCTTTTGTTGTATTCGCATGAGGATCGTTTCATGCATATTTGATGAGGGACTCTATAATAAAACTATCCCCCCCCCCCACATCCCGGAAGAGCTAAGGGTTCAAAGGGTTCCGCTCGGCTGGTGATGATGATCGAGGAGCCGCACACGTAAATAGGAAAAACGGCGGTGTGGCGGCGCTGCATGCTGCAAGTAATTCTGGCACCCAACAAGGGGCTGATATTACCAGAATTTGGAATTTGGCCCAACAACGTGGGACAGATATTACATTTTCCAAAGATTTCGCAGCGCTCCGCTTCAGCGTTGAGAACCTTGATTGACACTGTCTCTGCGATAGGTTGTCGATAGGTGATGATAAGAAGATTGCAAATGCAATCCTTATTCACCTGGTCATGTACAAAGTTGATGCAATGACAAAAAAGAAGTGGGATGAGCAGCTAGATTACACGAAGATTTTATTATGGAGTGAGTGTGAAACTGTGCTTAATCGTTGATATCAGCACTTGTCAGCTGAGAATTCGACAAAGTCTGATAGTCAAGCCATTTCCGCTAAACAGCTTAATAAAAGCTCTTTTTCGTGTATAAGTCTAAAAGATAAGATTGATCATAAGACCCAAATATGCGAATATTGCAATTCCGAAGAGCATTCCATCGTGAGTTGTTCGATGTTTGCTGCCTTGGCAGTTAAACAGAGATTTGACTATGCGAAAACAACTGCATTATGCATAAATTGTCTTCGGAAGGGTCACAAAAAAGTGTCGTGTGTGCAGCCGTTCACATCATACTACAAATAGTAGAGCCCCCGAGTCTCCGCTGTTGAGCCTTATTATCCATCCACTTAGCATGCGATGCATGCGACCGTGTCGGATAAAGTGATCCTGGCCACAGCAGTCACAAAAATTAAGACGAATTCAGGCGATTTCGTCCTAGCTCGAGCTTTGCTGGATTCTGGGTCACAAATTAATTTTGTGACCGAGGAACTAGCTCAGCGACTGCATTTGCGTAGAGAAGACTCATGCATCAGCTTGCTTGGCATTGGTGAATCCAATTCTCATGTTAAGAAAAAGATACACACTGTGGTGAAGTCGCGAGTTGGCTGCAATGAGTACGCGATCGATTTATGGATCCTCAAATCGATCTCCGGATATCAGCCAGATCACACTGTAAATGTCAATGGCTGGAAGATACCTGAAAATCTTCAGCTAGCGTATCCCTATTTCTTCAAACCGCAGAAAATTGATCTTCTTATCGGCGTTGAAACATTCTTTGACCTATTGTCCGGTGGCCAAATCAAGCAGTGTCCAATCTTCCAAAAGACAAGCCTTGGGTGAATTGTCTCGGGGCGGTACACTCCTGGTGGAAAATCTCACCAGAAGATGATTGTCAATCTGAGCTATCAGGAAGAAAGTTTGAGCTCGATTGACAAGACCTTGCTGAAGTTTTCGACTGTTGAAGATGTGCGCTCTCCCTCCAAAGTCCTTTCCGCTGAACAACAAAGTTGCGAAGATCATTTCACGAATAATGTAAAAAGATTGCCGTCTGGTCGTTTCGAAGTAAGACTGCCGTTTAAATCAGATTCGCACCAGCTTGGGTGCTCATTTGAAGTTGCTAAACGGCGGTATTTGTCGTTTGAAAAACGTTCCAACTAAGCAGTTCCAACTAAGCAGAACCCCGCAGACATTGTATTGAGAGGTTGCGATGTGACTGAACTGTGCGCGAGTTATGTATGTACTCAGAGCTTTCGTTCTCTTCGTTTCACATCTAACAAGAGAGAGAGAGAGATCACAAGCTCTCTCAATCACGTACTAAACATAGAAAAGCTTTTGAACTCACTTGTAGAGCAGATGCGAGCAAGAACGCTACAGCAAATAAACTGAAGTCATAAAAAATAAAGTGAATTTATAAAAAAATAAATAAAACATTAATTTTATTTAAAAACAAAGTTAACATAACTCTGTTAACAAAACTGGCGCAGCCGACGGAGTAACCAAAAACATTAAAATACCCACTTAAGTGCAGTGTTGAGTGAATTGGTGCTTGTGCAAATTACATACATATGTTACATACTTACCTTGTGCAAAAGACACATAACCTGAAAACACACGTTTTGTTAAAACATACCGGCTAGAGAAAAGAAAAAGACTCGCAAGTGTGTACAGAAAAAAAAAGGAAGAAAAGAAAAAGACTCGCAAAAGTGTGTAGAGAAAAAAAAAGGAAGAAAAGAAAAAGACTCGCAAAAGTGTGTTCAGAAAGAAAGAAAAAAAAAAGGAAGAAAAGAAAAGAAAAAGACTGTCAAAAGTGTGCACAAAAAGAGAAACAGAGAAGAAAAAGACCAACAAAGTATCTGGAGCAACTTTTTTTTCTGTGCAGCGTGCCGGCATTTCGAAACTGTACTGATATTTGTATGTATATGTGATTGTATGTATAAATCACCAATTGCACACACCAGCAGTGTTGCCAGGTCTTGAACAAAAAATAATGTCAGATTTACGAAAAAACTAGCTGAAAATAGCAAATTTGTTTGTAAAAATGGCTGAAAAAATGGCTAACATTTTGTTACCCCAAAAAATAACCAAATTACCCCAAAATAACCAAAAAATTGAATTTTAATTTAAATGTCCAATAATGATTTTATTAAATCTACATCTTCACTGTCTTCATTGTTATATTTTTCATTTTCGGCCATCATTTTTTAAAATTTCGTTGGCACTTCATAATCGTGGCAGCATTTTCCATTTCTGCGCAGGCCGTATCTATAAAGAGGAATATTAATAATGCTGCTTTAAAACTTTAAGTAAATGGAAATACCTTATTTTTAAAATTGAATTTAGTGTTTTTATATGTAACCTGTTTCTGAGGTTACTTTTACTATGTTCATTTTGACTGAACACACGCTCTACCTCAGCATTTGACCAAGGCAAACAGAGTAGCCTTATAGCAAACAGCGCTAAGGACTTGAAAGGGTTGTTGTCACTTGAGTCCCTAAAGCTCAGCACTTCTGCCCAAAATTTGACAGTGTCCTCCTTGTTCTCCCAGTAAAATAAATGGATCTTTCCGTATTGCGTTAGGATATCGCTTATATTTTCCACATTGAGCTGCTCCAAGAAATCTTCAATTTTTTCTTTTTGAGCTCTCAAAATCCTATCAACAGAAAAAACATTTATTTTTTCCAGCGTTTCGAAGTTCTTCGGCAATCTAAAATTAAAACAAAATCGTTAATATCTCGGACGTCAATATCATAAATACCTAACTTACCTGGCTCTTAGCTGTTGGACCAACTCCACAACGAAACGCACACTTTGTTCGAATTTCAACTTCGATCTGCTCCTGAAGTTGTAAGGACTTAATTTTTTTTTCAAAGTCATACCCCAAGCTTAGATTAGTTTCAACCATACATTTGAAATCAAATTTCAAAATGTCGATATCACAGCTTGGTGGTATAATTAAGGCCTTCAACGATTTGATTGTTGCTATTAAATCTTTCAAAAGTTTTGTAGCATTTGAATTTCTGCTTTGAAAGTTTTTGTTTAAGAGCTGCATTTCCACTAATATCGGCATCAAAAACAATAAGTAAAGGCAATTTACTTCGTCACTGTACAGTTCGTGCAAGATTTTGGCTTTGTGACAGTTCTCCTGGAGTGAAGCTATGGAAAAATGCAATTTTAGCTCAGTCCACTGATCAACAATCCTGGTCACCGCCAGCTCAATTGAAAGCCATCTAGTCTCGCAGACTCTAGGGATTTTCAAGGGCAACTAAGGTTAAGATTTCAGATAAAGAAAACAGTTTAAATCGAATCACACATAAATCAAACATTTATACATATTAAGAACAGGTTACAGCAGCTATAAATTGATATTAAAATTTAAGTAAGTTAGTTTGGACAATCACGATCGCAGGACACAAAAGAACGAAACATTTGGACGAACACAATTCGAAATTAAAGTAAAATATTCAGGCTAGTACCTTGTCATCGTTTATGCATTGATATATTTTTTTATAATTGATTTGTCGCATAGAGCTTTTAGAAAAACCAAGAGTAAGTATCATGGATTAAAAATTCCAACTGATCTGGCAAACATTTGGCGCAAGCATGATTGACTGACAGCTGTACGAATGACAGACACATTTGATCAAAATAAGCGATGGAACATCTTTTTTTGAGCTCGGTATAAACGCTTCTCTTTACTCCAGTCATAACGCTTGCATTGTCAGTGCCAATTCCAACCATTTTATTAATATTTATCTTCAATCGAACGAGCTCCTGTCTAACACCTTCGGCTATCGAAACAGCATCTCCGGATTCGATGGGAATAAGGCTTAAAAAAGTAGATACAATTGCGCCTCATTTTACAATGAAGTAATTTATGGCAACACCTATGTACATATAAATATACAATAATTAACAATTAAACAGAAAAGAACACAATAATTTTAATACAGAAGACCAGAGTGTCCCCCATACTTGTAATCAGCATATGTACATATATTAACATGCTTACCAACTAGCTTTGTTACGCTGACATCTGTAGATTCACCCAGGAGCAGGCTATAATTCGAATCACCAATGTCTGCAGTTAAGTCTTCATCGAAGTGCTGCGCCAAAACGTTGTTAATAATGCTTGTGCACTTTGTTCGGCCAAGCCTTATTTTTTGCAGCAGAAGGACACGCGCCAAAATTATGCACACACAATCTGCTGAGGTGGTCTATTTGTGCAATAGCAGTGTGCTCTGCTATAAATAGGCACACACGCTGCTTCCTGCTCTGTTTGCTTCGTAGGCATCCGAGAGAACGAAATTTTGTTGGTTTGACTGAAGCAACTCGATGCCGAAATGTGCTTCTTCGTCTCAGCATGAGCCCTTAAATCGAATATTTTCGCTTTAATACTGCATTTGCAGTAGCTACAGTAAGCTTTTGACAAATCCGTCTCATCCTTCCGGATCCAGGCCTTGAACTCACTAGCCTGCATCCAAGCATCGCGAAACTTTTGCGTATAAAGCACTTTAGGCATTTTTGCATCACTTTTTTTGCGTCACTTAATGTACACCACAAACTAGAGATGAAACACACAAAGCAGTGATGGTCAAAAGTAGACATCACTGTTCGATAAGTATTTTCACTCAAGTCACTTAGAGTATTTTCGCTGTAACTGGTAATTTTCACAGACCTAAATCACGGGTTCGAGAAAATTGCCGAAAATAGCTGAAGTTTATTTTAAAGTAGCTAGATTTATAGCTAGTAGCAATTTCTTAATTTTTCTAAAATTGCTAAACTGGCAACACTGCACACCAGCATCTCAGAGCGAACTCATTCAGTTCATAAGTGGTTCGATGACAAGTTCATAAGAACGTTTGGTATCGTATCATAAGAACGTTTGGTATCGTATGATAAGAACTTTTGGTATCGATAACCGACGAGAACTAACAGAACTAATTCTGTTAGAATATTATAAGTTCTAAAGAACTCAACGGCTATTCATTTTGACTACGAACAATGGCAAACGATTTTACTTTATCGTTTGGGGATATTCTTAAGGATGCCCACCACATTCACGAATACAGACGAGACCATTCAAGAGCTCTATCATCATTCATTCGTGAAGTGGAGATGATATTTTCGGTATTACCTCCCACAACTACTGCAGGAGCCTACGTGTTTCACCGTGTCGTACTCAACAAAATCCAAGGCGGAGCTCTACATATTGTGAGAACCATCGATAACTCCGAGCCGTCGTGGGATGACATCAAGAAGATTCTTACAGGCATGCTCCGGTTTTCACTTTCGGTTTTCGTTTTGAAAACGAAAACGAAAAAATTGGTGCTCCCGTTTTCACTTTCACAAGATTTTTTCGAATTGCAAAACGAAAAAATTTGACTTGCCGAAATGAAAAGTAAATGCCTTTTTCTATATTAAATCGGATCTTATTTGCAAAAGGAAAAAAAGTAGTTGACTCATTGGTTTATTGTCGTTCTTTTAAGACCGCCAGCAGATCAATTAGGCTTGAAATTCTTTTTAAAACGATTAATTTTTGACCCCACCTCAAATTTGGATATCAAATTTTGCCGTCGGCAACAACAATTTTCGTTTTGGTGAGCGACCGATAGGTCCGACACCATGAGTTATCGCCTAAGCTGCCATACTTTCGATAGAATGAAAAAGCAAGTTAAAAATACTTGTATAATCAAACGGATGGCGATAAATTTGTTGAAGTTGGGTAAAATATGTTTTTTAAAAATTAATTAAATTTAATTAGTTATGTGCTAAAAGTGTATAAAAAAAATTGTTGGAATAACCGGAATGAAATGCATTAAAAAGGTGGCATCCCCATTTTTTGTGGGAAACAGCTGATTGCCGTTCAACTAATTTTTTTAAAGAAGTTTCAAATCTTTCTTTGCAAAAAAGACAAAAAGGCAAATATATTTCATTCAGGGGAAGCATAATTATTTATATGCAGGATAAAAAAATCCTTATGTGAGTTCAATCCACGCACGAAATTGGACATACAAGAGACATTTTTTCGCGTTGTTTACTTTTAACCAAAACACAAGTCAGCTGTTTTAGCAGTAAAAAATGAAACGTTCCGATAGCAAAACGATGACCAAAAACGTGTGAAAACCGGAGCACCTAAAAACGAAAATCTCGGTTTTGGTCCCAAAACGAAAACGAAAAGTGAAAACCGGAGCATGCCTGTTATTCGGAATTTTGGCGTAAAGGAATCCTATAATCAACTTTACCAAGAAGCGTTTATGCTAAGTAACAATAACAATATTACAGAGTATTTTAAGTCTTTAAGAAGTATAATGTGTAAAATTAATGAAAAATACGAATATGATAACGTAAAGCATTCTGAGTTTAGTCCCAAAAATGTTGAAGAAGCTATGTTAAGAACATTCTTGAAAAATATTGATGTAAATTTAGCTTCAGTCATAATTAATAGAAATGTAAAAAATTTAAGAGAAGCTTTCGATTTATTGAAAACTGAAGGTCTTGTTAGAACCCAAAATGTTAAAAACAAAATTTTCTCAAAGTAATGAAAAAACCGAACAAAACGGAAAATCAAAACTATCATAATACAAATAATCAAAGAGACCGATTTAACAAAGTAAATTATAATAATCAATATCAGAATGCAAATCACAACAATAATTTCCAAAATGTAAAATCTTATTCAGGGAACTTTCGATCAGGAACACAAAATTTAAATTCAAATCAGAACGGTAGAAATCAACAAAGCCATATTTCAAAAATGGAAATCGATCATGTCGAGGTAGATAAAACTAACTGTAGCCAATTTAAAAATAATAACGAAGATCAAACTTCTGAATCAATGTCAGAGCCAATGAACTGTTGTTGACATGCAAATTTTCATATAGTTGCCTCGAAAAATCACTTCCCTTAATTAACTTAACTATAAACAATGAAATAATCACAGCCTTGATTGATACTGGTTCAACAACTTCCATATTAGATAGAAATAAATTAGTACAATATCCTCGAAGAACTTTGCGGCATCCAATATCATTTTCATCTCTGAATTCAAAATCGCTAATAACGCAAGAAATTATAAACTGATTTACCTCTTGAATTTAAAGAAGATGCAACAATGAGTTGGAAATTGGCAACATTTAATAACAAATCGTTCGATGCTATAATAGGTCAGAATATTCTCAAGCCATTAAATGCTGTTATTGATTTTTATCACAATACAATTACAATTAATAATAATATTATCCAATTTCAAAACAATTCACCGTACTCTGATGAGGTAAACCAAATTGAACCAATCGAAATAGATGATAAAATACAAAAATTTCTTTTCAATGATTTAAATCAAGAGGAAAACGATGCTTTAACTAAAATTTTAAGTACATTTAAAACATTAATATTTCTTGAAGGTCAGTGTCTTAGCAATACAAACATTATCGAGCATCAGATAAAAACAGTAGTGGATAAACCTGTATATTGTAAGATTTATAGATATCCTCAAGTACATGAACAAGAAATTTATAAGCAAATTGAAGAAATGCTACATCAAGGAATAATACGTAAAAGCAATTCTCCATATAATGCCCCTCTATGGCTCGTCCCAAAAAAAACCGATAATAGTGGAACGAAAAAGTGGCGTATAGTTATTGACTATCGCAAATTGAACGAAAACACAGTAGATGATAAGTTTCCTATCCCAAATATAGAAGGTATATTGGATAAGTTAGGAAGAGCTCAATATTTTTCTACCATAGATCTCGCGAAAGGCTTTCACCAAATTCTTGTTCAGGAACAAGACAGCGTTTTCTACTCCTCACGGGCATTACGAGTTTAATCGAATGCCATTCGGGCTCAAAAACGCTCCTGCCACATTTCAACGCCTCATAAACACAGTCTTAAAAGAAGAAATAAATAGAATTTGTGTAGTCTATCTTGACGACGTTCTTATTTTTTCTAGTAGTTTATCAGAACATGTTGGTCACATTCGTACAATTTTTAAAAAACTCTCTGAAGCAAATCTTAAGATTCAAATCAACAAATGCAAATTCTTTTCAAAAGAAACTCAGTTTTTAGGTCATGTTTTAACCCCCGAAGGAGTTAGGCCTAACCCAGAAAAAGTTAACAGCATTCTTCAGATTAAAATTCCGAGAAATATTAAGCAAATTAGAGCTTTTCTAGGAATCACAGGGTATTATAGAAAGTTTATAAAGGATTTCTCGCAAGTAGCTTATCCATTAATTAAATGCCTTAAAAAGGATGCCAAGATAGATGTTAACGAACCCAACTTCATAATTGCATTTGAAAAATTAAAAAGAATCATAACTGAGGCACCGGTACTTAAATATCCAGATTTCAAAAAGAAATTTAAGCTTATTACTGATGCTAGTAATATTGCTTTAGGTGCGGTTCTGCAACAAGATAATCATCCAATTTGTTACGCAAGCCGTACATTGAATGATCATGAGAAAAACTATTCTTCCATACAAAAGGAACTACTAGCTATCGTATGGGCAACAGCTTATTTCCGCCCATATCTCTATGGAGTTAAATTCGATATTTTGTCCGATCACCAACCACTTAAGTGGCTGCTAATTAAATATAACGGAAAAGAACTAAATGAAATACTTTATAGATGGCTTGTTAGGCTCAGTGAATTTAATATGAAATTTGTGCCGTAAATACAGCTGAATCCTGTAGCTCTTTAGAAAACAATGTTGATGAAATCGGTACACAACATACACAAGCTGAAGACTTTGTGGACACAACTATTTTAGGTAATTTAGAAACAGTTGTTAATAGGTTTAAGATTCAAATCATTCTGACAGATAAAAAAACAGTTGGATTTGAATATAAGAATAAAAATAAGAAAATTTATTTAAGTTTAAATTATCTCGATAATAGAATGGAAGAAATTTTGAAGCATCATATCATAAAAGGCAAAGTATGAATATTCAGTGAATATAACGATCATCAGTACAATAAATTTCAAAACAAAATTATCCAAATTTTTGAAGGTAATAAAAATGTAAGATTTGTAAAATGCTCATTTCACGCAAAAGACATTGAAAACGAAGAAGAAGTGTATAAAGAAATTGAACGATTCCATAAATATGATACTGGTCATTCAGGTATAAATGAAAACTACCAAAGCTTAAAAAAGATTATTTACTTTCCAAAACTTCAACATTACATCCAAAAGTATATTAACAATTGTGATATTTGTAATCAATGTAAATATGATAGGAACCCAGTAAAAGAAAAATTTAAGTATACAGAAACACCAAACGATATAAAAAAAAATTGTTCATATGGATATCTATCTAAAATTTGCTACTGCATTCTACCTTGAGGATCGCAGCAATCAAACAATAATCGAAAAAATTCGTTTGTACAAATCCCAAAGAGGAAACTTTGAAAAATTAATAACTGATAATGAATTTAATAGTGTAAATATAAAAGAATATTTAAGAAATGAGAATATCGAAGTTCACTTTGTAAAACCGAGCAGTCACACTGGCAATGCAGACGTTGAAAGATTCCACAACACTTTAACAGAAAAGAAAAGAATAATATACCTTGAAAACAAAGATCTATCAATCAAAGATAAAGTTAGTAAAGCTATAGAATATTATAATAACAGTTATCACTCAACAATACAAAACACGCCAATGAATATTGAATATGGAAATTGTGACAAAAAAATTATACGTAACAACATTCTAAAATATAAGGAAAATTACATTACATCTTTAACCCTTTCGGGACGGGGTTTTATTTCGAAAACCAAGATAGTTAGAGAAAATCCTTTTTCAGATTCTGAAAGATGACTAAAAATAATTATGTACTGCATACTTGGAAATTCTGAATTCGTCCTTTTATCCTGGGACATATAATCCCAATCCGTTTTTTGGGTGGGATTTAGAATCCCAATACATAATTTTAGCGGGATATATAATCCCAATACATAATTTGAGCGGGATATATAATCTTAAAAAATTAATATAAACCTCATTTCGAAACGAAAGTTTTTTTTGTAAATAACAGCTGTGTAATGATATTAATTATCAATGTATGATAAGGACCAAAACAATCGAAGCACAAAGGTGTGTTGCAGCCTGAGCACATCATTTTTGTCCGTTTTTCCTGGCCAAGTGATGTGCATCGTGCACAGCGTCTCCGATTGCCTTGATTCACTGGCAAGTGGCCTCCAATATTGAGAGCATTAGATCTTGACCGCTTGGGAAGTCTACCTCCCCGTGGTCTTGGCTGTTTGTCCATATTCTTTTTGCCCTCGGAAATCATATTTTCTGCTAAGGAACTAAAAATTCTTTGAAAGGCAGCTTTTTCTGTTTTTGTTCATTATAAATGATCCATGTGTTTGTTACAGAAATCATTAAAACCTTGTAGAAAACTTTTTTCCACCACTTCTGCGATTTGCGGTTGAAATCGTACAGCCCTGTCTTTTGATCGGAAATGTCAACTCCACCCATTATTTTATTATAATCGCTGATACTTTTTGGGCAGTCTAATAGTTTTTTAGTGCCATCTCGTTGTTTCCGCTGAATTTGCTCAAGGATTGGCTCATGGCAATTGGAAACTAAGAGCACTTCCTTGGAGTCCATCCAGCGAACTGCCAAAATGCCGTTTTCATTGAGCTGAAACTGGCTATCACCCTTCATCAATTTGCCAGAAAATTTTGGAGTATTCTTTCTGTTGGCCATATATGTTCCAATTGCTGGACGGCCGAGTATTTCCAATAACTTTATGGAAGTAAAGAAGCTATCAAATGCCAAGCAAACATCAGGCATTGTGATCTAGTTTCCTTTTCCGTTCCATCTAAAATGTTGATCGGGATTATATAACCCACTCAAAAAACTGGTTGGGACTATACGTCCCAACCAAAACATAGATTGGGATGCTATGTCCCACTTTTATAAATTCATGTATAACTTACATTATAAAAGTGATAACCACCTCTAATGTTATTAATTGGTTAGAACAAATATTCTTTTCCTCGATTATGCACTAAAAGTGACCACTTACTAGATTTTACGTATATACTGTGCAAATGTTTTCATCGAACTGACGAAATTTGACCGATGTTGTGAAATTCTTCAGCGACTTGTGCGCACACGAAGATATTCACCGTTACTTTTTTGTTTACATTATGAAATAGACACTTAAAACTGTGTTTGGGATATTTCACAAGTGCTCTAGCATTAAAATTATAGAAAATACGATGCAATGAAAAATTTTGGGACGTATTGTCCCAGTAGTCCGAAAGGGTTAAATCAAACGAGAGAAAATTTTGAAGAAACGAAATGAAGGATATATAAAAAACTATAAATCGTTAAGACACAAAAATGAACCTAAATATAGAAAATTTAATTTAAACAATATACATAGCTCCAACATAAAAAGAAAGAAGAAATATCAGACTTAAAATGTAACGTAATCTACCAAATTTAATTTCTAACACTTAAGTATATTTTGTTTAAGTATATTTTGTTTTGTAAAACTCAGGAGAGTCTTAATTTAAGCGATGGGAAGTTATGTACTCAGAGCTTTCGTTCTCTTCGTTTCACATCTAACAAGAGAGAGAGAGAGATCACAAGCTCTCTCAATCACGTACTAAACATAGAAAAGCTTTTGAACTCACTTGTAGAGCAGATGCGAGCAAGAACGCTACAGCAAATAAACTGAAGTCATAAAAAAATAAAGTGAATTTATAAAAAAATAAATAAAACATTAATTTTATTTAAAAACAAAGTTAACATAACTCTGTTAAGAAAACTCGTCAATCTGGTTTAGTGGTCCGTCATTCTTGAAGGAACCACATGACGCATGGCCAGTTAACCACCATTTCGTCTCTGAAGAGACGCGCAATTTGGAAGTGCGCAAAACAGCTGTTGGACTGACAGCTATGGTGGTAAGGTCAGATCTAGTGGAATTGATCGAAAGTTTTTTCGTCGCACACACGTCTGTTGAGAGTTGAGTATGAAGGATCTTGGTGTTCGTTTTTCGTTATAGCGAGTCGGGGGGCGACTGGTAAACGCTCCTATTTCGTATGATGCTAAGTTTCCCTCTTGTCAAAGCGCTCATAATTTGCTCGTAGCTATGTGAGGTACCTTCAGTTGACCAACTATCACGCTAGCCCAAGAGCGCTCGTGAGCATTTTTAGAGAACGACTTTGGTTAGTCAATGTTCAAGAGCTCTGTCGTCAGACAGTCCGATCATGCATCCGTTGCTTTAAATGCTAACATCGGCTGCTTACACAAATAATGGGAAATTTGCCTGCTGATCGGCTCCGAGCGCTCCGCCCATTTTCAATTTGTGGCGTAGATTTTAGTGGCCCAGTTAAGAATACCTATAGGATTCGCATCAAAAAGCGGATGCGAATTTGCGTTCATACCGTCGAGGGCTCCTCACATCGGAGGACTATGGGAGGCAGGTGTGAAGTTTAGGTGCTTTGTAGACGGACGGTGGGCAACGCCCTGCTCACGGCGAGGAGCTGCAGCCAGTGGTCGGTGCGGTCGAGGCGGTGCTCAACTCCCGCCCGCTAGGAGCGATAAGCCAGGACCCGAACGACGGCGAGGCACTAACCCCAGGGCACCTACTGGTGTGCGGCCCACTGGTGGCAGTTATCACTCAACAATACAAAACACGCCAATGAATATTGAATATGGAAATTGTGACAAAAAAATTATACGTAACAACATTCTAAAATATAAGGAAAATTACATTACATCTTTAACCCTTTCGGGACGGGGTTTTATTTCGAAAACCAAGATAGTTTAGAGAAAATCCTTTTTCAGATTCTGAAAGATGACTAAAAATAATTATGTACTGCATACTTGGAAATCCTGAATTCGTCCTTTTATCCTGGGACATATAATCCCAATCCGTTTTTTGGGTGGGATTTAGAATCCCAATACATAATTGAGCGGGATATATAATCCCAATACATAATTTGAGCGGGATATATAATCTTAAAAAATTAATATAAAACTCATTTCGAAACGAAAGTTTTATTTGTAAATAACAGCTGTGTAATGATATTAATTATTCAATGTATGATAAGGACCAAAACAATCGAAGCACAAAGGTGTGTTGCAGCCTGAGCACATCATTTTTGTCCGTTTTTCCTGGCCAAGTGATGTGCATCGTGCACAGCGTCTCCGATTGCCTTGATTCACTGGCAAGTGGCCTCCAATATGAGAGCATTAGATCTTGACCGCTTGGAAGTCTACCTCCCCGTGGTCTTGGCTGTTTGTCCATATTTCTTTTTGCCCTTGAAAAATCATATTTTCTGCTAAGGGAACTAAAAATTCTTTGAAAGGCAGCTTTTTCTCTTTTTGTTCATTATAAATGATCCATGTGTTTGTTACAGAAATCATTAAAACCTTGTAGAAAACTTTTTTCCACCACTTCTGCGATTTGCGGTTGAAATCGTACAGCCCTGTCTTTTGATCGGAAATGTCAACTCCACCCATTATTTTATTATAATCGCTGATACTTTTTGGGCAGTCTAATAGTTTTTTAGTGCCATCTCGTTGTTTCCGCTGAATTTGCTCAAGGATTGGCTCATGGCAATTGGAAACTAAGAGCACTTCCTTGGAGTCCATCCAGCGAACTGCCAAAATGCCGTTTTCATTGAGCTGAAACTGGCTATCACCCTTCATCAATTGCCAGAAAATTTTGGAGTATTCTTTCTGTTGGCCATATATGTTCCAATTGCTGGACGGCGAGTATTTCCAATAACTTTATGGAAGTAAAGAAGCTATCAAATGCCAAGCAAACATCAGGCATTGTGATCTAGTTTCCTTTTCCGTTCCATCTAAAATGTTGATCGGGATTATATAACCCACTCAAAAAAACTGGTTGGGACTATACGTCCCAACCAAAACATAGATTGGGATGCTATGTCCCACTTTTATAAATTCATGTATAACTTACATTATAAAAGTGATAACCACCTCTAATGTTATTAATTGGTTAGAACAAATATTCTTTTCCTCGATTATGCACTAAAAGTGACCACTTACTAGATTTTTACGTATATACTGTGCAAATGTTTTCATCGAACTGACGAAATTTGACCGATGTTGTGAAATTCTTCAGCGACTTGTGCGCACACGAAGATATTCACCGTTACTTTTTTGTTTACATTATGAAATAGACACTTAAAACTGTGTTTGGGATATTTCACAAGTGCTCTAGCATTAAAATTATAGAAAATACGATGCAATGAAAAATTTTGGGACGTATTGTCCCAGTAGTCCCGAAAGGGTTAAATCAAACGAGAGAAAATTTTGAAGAAACGAAATGAAGGATATATAAAAAACTATAAATCGTTAAGACACAAAAATGAACCTAAATATAGAAAATTTAATTTAAACAATGTACATAGCTCCAACATAAAAAGAAAGAAGAAATATCAGACTTAAAATGTAACGTAATCTACCAAATTTAATTCCTAACACTTAAGTATATTTTGTTTAAGTATATTTTGTTTTGTAAAAAATCAGGAGAGTCTTAATTTAAGCGATGGGAAGTTATGTACTCAGAGCTTTCGTTCTCTTCGTTTCACATCTAACAAGAGAGAGAGAGAGAGATCACAAGCTCTCTCAATCACGTACTAAACATAGAAAAGCTTTTGAAATCACTTGTAGAGCAGATGCGAGCAAGAACGCTACAGCAAAATAACTGAAGTCATAAAAAAATAAAGTGAATTTATAAAAAATAAATAAAACATTAATTTTATTTAAAAACAAAGTTAACATAACTCTGTTAAGAAAACTCGTCAATCTGGTTTAGTGGTCCGTCATTCTTGAAGGAACCACATGACGCATGGCCAGTTAACCACCATTTCGTCTCTGAAGAGACGCGCAATTTGGAAGTGCGCAAAACAGCTGTTGGACTGACAGCTATGGTGGTAAGGTCAGATCTAGTGGAATTGATCGAAAGTTTTTCGTCGCACACACGTCTGTTGAGAGTTGAGTATGAAGGATCTTGGTGTTCGTTTTCGTTGTAGCGAGTCGGGGGGCGACTGGTAAACGCTCCTATTTCGTATGATGCTAAGTTTCCTCTTGTCAAAGCGCTCATAATTTGCTCGTAGCTATGTGAGGTACCTTCAGTTGACCAACTATCACGCTAGCCCAAGAGCGCTCGTGAGCATTCTTAGAGAACGACTTTGGTTAGTCAATGTTCAAGAGCTCTGTCGTCAGACAGTCCGATCATGCATCCGTTGCTTTAAATGCAAACATCGGCTGCTTACACAAATAATGGGAAATTTGCCTGCTGATCGGCTCCGAGCGCTCCGCCCATTTTCAATTTGTGGCGTAGATTTTAGTGGCCCAGTTAAGACTACCTATAGGATTCGCATCAAAAAGCGGATGCGAATTTGCGTTCATACCGTCGAGGGCTCCTCACATCGGAGGACTATGGGAGGCAGGTGTGAAGTTTAGGTGCTTTGTAGACGGACGGTGGGCAACGCCCTGCTCACGGCGAGGAGCTGCAGCCAGTGGTCGGTGCGGTCGAGGCGGTGCTCAACTCCCGCCCGCTAGGAGCGATAAGCCAGGACCCGAACGACGGCGAGGCACTAACCCCAGGGCACCTACTGGTGTGCGGCCCACTGGTGGCACCGGCAGCATCGCGGATCCCGGACCAGGAGAGTCTGAGTTGCTTAAGGCGATGGCGAGCTGTCTCGACGCTCAAGCGAGCGTTCTGGCAGCGATGGTACCAGGAGAAGTTGCTGGGCCTGCAGTCACGGGCCAAGTGGGATCAGTTGAAGCCAAATTTGCAAGTCGGAGAGCTCCTCGTCGTCATCGCAGAAGACAACCAGCCGCCGATGCAGTGGATTTTTAAGAACAATGTTATATGAAGTTATCAAAATGAAGTTGTTAGAATTAGGGCGAAGCGAGAGCGCAATAAAGCTTTCGTTTTGCTCTCTGAGCTAGGCTTAATGTAACTTAACATCGAATTATAAAAATCAGTTGAAATCAGAAACTCCTCAGCGCATTGTCACTCGTCGTTTTCGCTTTCATTTCGTGTTCGTCTAGTAGCAACAACAATTAGGTCCATACATTTCGTTCGCGAGCAACGCGGAAAATAAATACATTACAAAAACTCTTGTAATTTTTCAAATGCAGTAGGACCTTTTGGAAGATAGAGGAATAATTTCGAGAATGTATCATGTACAAGAAATGAGTATGGTGGTGGATATGTGTGGTGGATATGTCACAATATACATATATATTCGTACAGTGCATTCACATGCATATGTTGCAGCACCGTTATTTTCTGACATCGTAATAGCACAGCGAGTTTCGGTTTTGCATACACGACGATCTTCATTCTATGCTTACCACCGAACCACACTCAGCGACAGCGACACTACGCTGTCGCCCTGCTAAAACAACACTTCTTAAAGCGACAACATAAACACACAACAAATCACGGCGCAATTAGTGACTGATGCACTATTCCTATAATGATGAAATTAAGCCTCTGGTGAAATTCCTACAACAGCATACCCATTCACTCACGCCAACATACACACACACTCTTAGTATGCGCCGACACATACATAAGTACATACACATGTATCTTGGTATGTGTGTAAAAACGCGTTATTGTTGCATTAAATCGGCTAATAATTATTACGATTTATCAATATTGCTTTTCAATTATTTTACAAGATTCTTTTCCGATCACAAGCAAATTTTTAAGAACTGGTAAGAATAGTTAGTTGGTTAGTTGGTCGCCATACAAAATTATTTCTTTAATAACTGCGACAATCCAATTTTCAGGAATCACAAATTCTATAGTTATTATTGTAATTCGCGACTCTAGCTTTAAAATTCTGCTTGTTATTAGATTTTTTTCGATTTGCGGGGCGTGGCAAAAATTTGAAACCAACTTGACAAAAAATGAATGAGTCCCAACAGGGACTCGAACCGGCACACCACCAAATGTATGGCTTGCACACTATCAGCACAGCCATCGCAGCATTTACGAAGCCGCTATTTAACTCTAAAAATCTAAGACACGAGCAATTGTTGTCGTCTTCATCTTTGTTGCAAAACTACACATGCTTACACATACTGTAGGGGTGAGCATTGTCCGTTAATCTGCAATTTGAATTTAATTTTATGGCGGTATCAATATTTGCGACGCGACTGTTGTGCAAGCTAACAGCTGCGCGCGATAACATCTGCTTTCGATGATTAATGCACTCGCTAACAGATGTTAGTATATTATTAATTATTAATCGAATATTTGCAGTGAGTTGGCAGGATCACTTTTGCCATTCACCTTAGTATCGTATTAAATAATATCGATATTGAACTTAGATTAATCAAACAATATCGATATCCACGCTTAATCTAGGCTAGACCATCTCTTTTTAATTCAAAAGCTACAGAGATAAAGTGTGCCGCAGCAAAATATTAAAAATAAATCTGACGACATCCGTCACAATATTAAATATAATTATTATTGGTGTTGTTCGGGAGTGCGCACTATTCAAAGTGCATTTTTCTGATTTTCTTTGGTCTTCTCGTTGGTTTAACAAGGTGCGTAGCGAGAAAACCAAATTTCTTAATTTTCATAAGTACCCTTTTTCCTGGTGTAGGATATTGTGTGTGTAATCACGTGGCGACGACCACTGTACAGCACACACCAACTGATCTGCAACTGCAGAGGCCCCGCGCCAAAAAGGCGTGGCAACAAGTTTGCAAAGGGAGTTGCCACCAAACGCCTAGATATTTGCACTTGAGTCACCAGTTTAGTGACGCCCAATACAGCAGGAGGCTGTAGAAGCGACGTCATGCGTTGCTAAAGCGGTTCCAGAAGGAACACAAGCTTCGGATAAACCTTTTGAGAGAGAACGGATCAGCATAGTAGAACTGATCGTTGCCACTTCTCGTTATCACTGTGGAAGTGCGCCATGCGCTGCTGAGGCTGCGCGTTTCTGACGCAGACTCGTTGCTAAGACTCGCTGCTATATGTTGCCGAGCCTGCACCACTCGTCGGCATTGAGATCTTTGCCGCCACTCGTCGTCGCATCTCTTATTGGATGTTGTGTTGACAGTGCGATTGCCACTGGAGGCCACTGCCGATTTTCGTTGCTGCTTCTGACGCCGCCGATAGTGCTATTGCACTCGCTGCTGCCTTTGTTGCTGTTGTTTCTTTCCTCGTATATAATTTTTCATTGCCATATAAATTGTTCAACAATATAACGTAAATTCAATTAAAAATCGTATTGAAATGTAATTCCTATTTGAATTTAAATTTGAGTTTTAAGTTAGTTTTATTTAAAGTTAGATATAATGGAATAGTAAGTCCTCTTATGGGTATGGTATGTATATAATATTATATCAAATCTGTTATATATTCTAATCCCTTTTGAAGTTCCACCCAGCTCATCAATCATCACAGGCCTGCCGATATCGATGCAGTAAGAAAAAAAAAAACGTATAAAGAGTATGTGTAAGTACGGCATAGCCGCACCGAAATCATTTGTAAATCGTATATTACAGTTATTATTATTGTTATTATTATTCTTATTAGTATTATATTCATACCCATCCTATTAGGAAATACTAGGCAAAAGTAATATAGTAGGCAAATAATGCATAAAATGAAATTGTGTACATGCATTCAAGTAATTTTGAAGTCTTTTGGTCTTAACCTCGTTGAATAATCATGAAGTCGAAATAAATTATAAAGTAATGGGCACCTGATATTACTTGTTGTTGCTTAATTTGGGTAAAGGCATAGAGCCAGAAGCTTTTACAGGTTGGGAGGGTAAAGAAGAAGAACATAACCATCTTCGTTCTTCATATTTATATATTGAATGCATATACTTCTTAACCGGTCTATCGGTTGATAGCCTATCCTGTCTGTTCCCGTCTTAACTCTGTCTACCTTCTTTTATCTGTGTGGCACGGTAGCTTACTAGGTGGCAAAAGACCCACCCCACTTTCCCTGAGCTTTAGTCGACAATGTAGGCAGAGTATGCTTCCAGTTTGCTGCCCACTTAACGGGTCGTCTCATAATAAGATGGCACCCTAAACGTGTTCGTTACATAAATAAAATGGCGCCCAGACGTGGAGCCGGAGATCGTAACACAATAAAACGACTCAAGCGTGGAGCCGAAGTCGCCATTTAATAAAATGGTGCCCGAACGTTGAGCCGGAGTTATGTTAGAATAAAATGTCCAACACGTGGGGCCTGAGTTGTTTCAGATTAAAATGTTGCCTATACGTGTAAGATCGGAGTTGTTGTATAGAGATCAAATGGCCGAGGTTTTGGTTATAAAAAAAAGGTTGAGTTCAAAATTGTTAGAGCCAACGTTGAGGCCTGGAATCTATTACGCAACCATACAGCGATCCAGAATCTAGGTATCGCATCCCCGCGCTTCCGGTTACCTTTTTCATATTCCCATTTCCTTCCTCAACCGCCATCCAAATCTTTATTAGTTCAGTGTGTCAGCTGTTTGATTATTCGGAAGTGTAGGTATTCTGCTAATTTTCGTGGAGCCTAACCAATAATCAAGTTGGCCAATATAATACTAACCATAGTAGTTAGTAGTCTCTAAGACTTATTCGAACTCATCATCTCATCACTCTGGAATGTTAGAATTAACCTCAGGTTGATCTAAACCAAGTGATAGATTTCAGTTATCAGTAAGTTTTGTTTTTCAGTTTGAATGAGTGAGAAAATTGAGATTGCTCTTGTTGGATTATTTCGATAAGTTCCTCTTTTCCTTCATCAAATAATCAAAGAAGTTATAGATTCAGTTCATTTGCTAAGAAGTTTTGCAGGATATATATATTTGTTATTGTGCAACAAGCAATAAAAGGATAAGTCCCAATTAAAAGATTTTTATGAGAAAATAAATAATATTGTTGAATATTATCTTCTGAATTTAAATAATATTGTTGAATATTATTATATTGTTGTTGTTATATAATATTGTTGAATATTATCTTCTTGTTGTTGTTATATAATATTGTTGAATATTATTTTCTGAATAAAAATTATATAGAGAAAACAAATTTCATTATGGCAGTAATGCGTAGTACAGAGGATTTAGTTTCGTTAAGCAACGTGGCCCAAGAATCCATTGACTGCACTATTTGCAACGACGTCAATTCTGAAACAGCTTATACCGAAACACGGTGTAAGCATAAATTTCATAGATCTTGTTTGTCAGAGTGGTTAAATGGTAACACCACTTGTCCAAATTGTAGGCAGCCATGTACTCTTACACATAGTGCCGAGAATTTGTCATGTATGGCAGGTGCCAATCCACGAAGCACATTGGGTAGACCTCGAGGTGCGAGTACTTAATAATCCCGCCGGAGCTATTCCAAGAAATCATCCAGTAACTAGGTCGATCAATAGAAACACCCAAAATACACGCCAATCAGTTGGTTCTGCAACTAGGCGAGACTCGGGTAGATTCGTTCCTATTAGCAATGTGAGTAATGAGGATCACATTCAACAAATGATATCAAGTTCTTTAGAAGCTCATAGAACAAGTATTGCTGCAGCAGTGTCTGACCAATTAACACGGCTTTACGTAACTTGAATCTTTCTTCCTTTCGAAGAGGATCTCGAGACGAGTCACAGCTCGAATGGGATAACGAGATTCACGACAATGTGCCAAGAGTGACTCTAATTCGAGAAACAGAGCCTCAGATGGACGTACGAACATGAGTGACTACTCCACTGATAGGCCTGACCGAATTTCCAATGTTATTTCTAATTGGAAAATTATGTTTTCTGGTTCAGCCAATGATCTTCCTATCGAAGATTTTATATATCGTATTAATTGTCTTACGACACAATATTTCAATGGCAACTTCGACGTATTGTATCAATTAGCCAATTTACTCTTTTCCGGTTCTGCTCTTTCCTTTTATTGGCGAGTTCACAAGACAGCAGGTCATATGAATTGATTTGAGCTATGTAATAAGTTAAGAGAACGTTATCAAGATCAAAGATCGGATTGAGATATTAAGCAGGCTATGAGACACCGAAAGCAATTAACCAATGAGACTTTTGATGACTTTCTGGATGCGATGGTGGCTATCGCAGATTCTCTCAAAAACCCGTTGTCGGAGTTTGATATCATAACAGAAGTCAGACATAATCTGAGATCTGATCTGAAGCATGAGTTACTACATATAGATACACCTAGTCTAGCTACATTGCGAAGAGAATGCCATATACACGAAGATTTTTTTAGAAACACGCGTTCGAGACAGCGTGAGAATATTTCTAGGAGAGTTGTCAATGCCATTTCTCATGATGGAGATTCTGATAATCAATCTGTATCAGAACCTGAATCGAATGAAGAAATCTGTGCCTTGCTTGAAAAACAAAAGTTAAAATGTTGGAATTGTAATTAATCTGGACATCGTTATCACGACTGTCTAAGAACTCGTCGCATTTTCTGTTTTGGTTGTCGCTTAAAAGACATGTATCGCCCTACTTGTCCCATATGTCGAACAGCACAGGAAAACTTAGCGAAGGATGTTCTCCAAATTCAAACCAGGAACATCCGACACTAGCCTTGGATTCCAACATAATGACTTCTCTACCTGACACGACTTTACAACCCCCTGACATTTCTTATCAATCACCAGATGTAAAATTTTATCGATCGTTTAAGCCGTATCATGAACGTTTGCGAGATTATCGTTTGCGTCGAGCAGAAATTTCTTATTTCTTATCAATCACCAGATGTAAAATTTTATCGATCGTTCAAGCCGTATCATGAACGTTTGCAAGATTATCGGTTGCGTCGAGCAGAAATTTTTAATGCTAACGCATTGAAGCCGCAAAACGCAAAAGAAGCCGTTCTTCTCAACGACTGAAAGCATTTTGGGAAAATAGACGAAGATTAAAATGCTTTACTATTTCCACTATAGTGCACAAGAAAAATGATATTCGTCCGTTTACACAGATTTGTATTTTCGACAAATCTTATTTAGCTCTCCTCGATAGTGGCGCTAATAAAAGTGTGATTGGACATGCTCTTGCAGAACACATTATCTCTATGAAACACAAATTTAAGAAAATTAAAGGTTTTGTTCATATTGCCGATGGTTTAAATCAAACTGTTGCTGGTACAGTTAGCATTCCAATCACTTTTAATTCTAAGATTAAGGATTTCGAATTTTTGCTCGTACCGTCCATTAAACAAGATGTGATTTGTGGTATGGATTTCTGGAAGGCCTTTGACATTTCCATTTCGCCTTCGTTCACTATTAATGAGATCAAAGCTGAGTCGTCAGTTGATTCATCTGGCCTTGATCTTTCTGTGTCGCAGAGAGCTAAATTGAATTCCGTAATCGGATATTTTCCTTCATCAGAACGTGATGGCCTAGGTGAAACCTCACTCATAGAGCATAATATTGATACAGGCAATATCAAACCCATTAAGCAAAGATTCTACTCTTTGTGCGAAGAAGTAGATCGAATGATTAAGATAGGTGTAATCGAAGAAGCTCCCACTTCGCCGTGGTCTTCTCCTGTCACGTTAGTCGTTAAACCAGGGAAGGTTCGATTCTGTTTAGATGCTCGCAAACTCAACGCGGTGACAGTAAAAGATGCCTATCCCATGCCTATGTTGGATGGTCTCTTAAGTCGACTTCCTTCGGTGCAATGCATATCGAAGATCGATTTAAAAGATGCATTTTGGCAAATACGTTTGGATTCGGATTCTCGTCCGAAAACTGTTTTTACAATACCCAACCGACCTCTATATCAATTTAAACGTACCTATGCCTTTTGGTCTTACCAATGCTCCTCAGACTATGTGCAGATTGATGGATCAAGTTATACCGTATCAGTTAAAATATATATTTGTATATCTTGATGATCTGCTAGTCATGTCAGCAAGTTTTGATGAGCAAGTGGAGCATTTGTCTACAGTTGCTACACAATTGCATAAAGCGGGACTGACGATAAATGTCGGAAAAAGTCAGTTTGGTTTACGTCAAGTAGATTATCTTGGATATATTGTAGGAGAAGGTACTCTCCAAATAAACCCTAACAAAATTCAAGCCGTGGAATAATTCCCAGCTCCAAAATCGCGGAAACAACTAAGAAGATTTTTAGGTATGACTGGATGGTATCAGCGATTCATTTCTCAATATTCTACAGTCATATTTCCCCTAACTGAATTATTAAAAGGAAAATCGTATGAATGGAATGACGTGGCTCAAGTGGCCTTTGATGAAATCAAACGGAAGCTGTGTACTGCTCCATTTCTAATTCATCCGAATTATTCAAAGTCATTCGTTGTACAATGCGACGCTTCGTCTTATGGAGTAGGCGCTTTATTAGCTCAAGGGGATGAATCAGGAAGCGAGAGACCCATCGCTTATATGTCCAAAAAGCTTAATAAAGCCTAACGAAACTACACAGTGACTAAGCTTGAGTGCTTAGCGGTTGTTCTTGCAATAAAAAAATTTAGAATGTATATCGAAGGACAGTCTTTTAAAGTCGTTACTGATCACGCAAGCCTACGTTGGTTAATGAACCCATCAGACTTGAGTGGGAGGCTGGGTCGATGGGCAATTAAATTACAGGGCTTTTCTTTTGATTTTGAAGACAGAAAAGGAAGTGAAAATGTAGTAGCTGATGCACTTTCTAGATCCTTCGAAGAAGTGACAGAAATCGCAGCAGTAGAGTTAGAACTGTTCCCGGAAATAAATCTCGATTCCGATGCCTTTCAATCACCGGAATATTGTAAGTTAAGAGATAGCTATCAAGAAGCTGCTTTACCTGATTTTCAAGTAATCGACCAATTCATTAATCAGGATTGTTGGAAATTATTCGTTCCAGGCGAATTACGACAATCAGTGATCAGAGCTGCTCATGATCAGCCAACTTCTAGTCACTGTGGCATAGCTAAATGCTTAGAGCGACTGAGAAGGAGATTCTCTTGGCCCAAGATGGTTGTCGATGTTCGTAACTATATTAAAAATTGCGATAAGTGTAAAACCACTAAATATCCAAAGTGCAACTTAAAACCCCGATGGGAAATAAAGTATCGAGTGACAGAACTTTTCAGAGGTTATACATCGATTTTATTGGTCCTTTTCCGCGCACTAAACAAGGCAACGTAGGAATTTTCATCATCCTTGACCATTTTTCTAAGTTTACCTTTCTTAAACCAGTAAAGAAATTTACATCGCAAGTTAAAAGCCACGAGTTTACTAACTGTTGATGCCAGATGACTGCAGGTGTGACCACTCAGGCCAGCTGACAGTGTGGTCGCGATCGCAAGTTATCGATAGCGACAAAGCTGGTATACTGTGCGTGTGACCGTGTCATACGCGCAGCCTCACTGTTCTTGGTTTCCTCTAGAGATGGTCACCCTGCCCTTTTTAGTGCTTCTTGCTATTCCGCCTTTTTCTCAATGTTCAAATTTTCTCAAGCACATGTGAAAGTATATTTTCAAAAAAGTACTACAATCTGCTACAAATAAAAGTGAAAGTGGTTTTTATTTACTTGGAAGACGCCCCCTACAAACACTAACTTTATTTCCAAATACGGAGTTCAGCATATAAAAACAGGTGCGTATGCTCCGCAATCAAATGCAGTCGAAAGAGTTAATCGCTCTATTAACGCAGCCTTAAGAGCTTATATACGTAGTGATCATCGGGTGTGGGACATTTATTTGCCAAGTATCAATGCGGCTTTAAGAAATTCCATACACCAGTCGATTGGTATATCTTCATATTTTCTAGTATTCGGACAACATATGACCACACACTGTCAAGATTTTAAATTGCTTAGAAATCTTGACTTGCTTAGCGATGAAACGGAAGGTTTAAATAGAATTGATCAATTTCAGAAGATTCGTGCAGACATTGAAAAACATCTCACAATGGCTTATGAGAAAAATCAGCAGATGTATAGTTTGCGTTGTAGACCACGTTCTTTTGAAGTTGGACAACAAGTGGTCAAACGGAATTTCGCATTAAGCAATGCAGCAACAAATTTTAATGCCAAGTTAGCTTCTGTTGGAATCAACGCTCGCATTAAAAAAAAATTGACAATTCTTAGTACTTATTGGAAGATCTAACAGGGAAAGAAATAGGCACATTCCATGCTAAAGACCTTTGGTAGTTTCTCGTTCACCCTTTTCAGATTCAATCTTCGTCGGAAAGACTCACATTGAACTTGTGGTGTAGGGGTGAGCATTGTCCGTTAATCTGCAATTTGAATTTAATTTTATGGCGGTATCAATATTTGCGACGCGACTGTTGTGCAAGCTAACAGCTGCGCGCGATAACATCTGCATTCGATGATTGATGCACTCGCTAACAGATGTTAGTATATTATTAATTATTAATCGAATATTTGCAGTGAGTTGGCAGGATCACTTTTGCCATTCACCTTAGTATCGTATTAAATAATATCGATATCGAACTTAGATTAATCAAACAATATCGATATCCACGCTTAATCTAGGCTAGACCATCTCTTTTTAATTCAAAAGCTACAGAGATAAAGTGTGCCGCAGCAAAATATTAAAAATAAATCTGACGACATCCGTCACAATATTAAATATAATTATTATTGGTGTTGTTCGGGAGTGCGCACTATTCAAAGTGCATTTTTCTGATTTTCTTTGGTCTTCTCGTTGGTTTAACAAGGTGCGTAGCGAGAAAACCAAATTTCTTAATTTTCATAAGTACCCTTTTTCCTGGTGTAGGATATTGTGTGTGTAATCACGTGGCGACGACCACTGTACAGCACACACCAACTGATCTGCAACTGCAGAGGCCCCGCGCCAAAAAGGCGTGGCAACAAGTTTGCAAAGGGAGTTGCCACCAAACGCCTAGATATTTGCACTTGAGTCACCAGTTTAGTGACGCCCAATACAGCAGGAGGCTGTAGAAGCGACGTCATGCGTTGCTAAAGCGGTTCCAGAAGGAACACAAGCTTCGGATAAACCTTTTGAGAGAGAACGGATCAGCATAGTAGAGCTGATCGTTGCCACTTCTCGTTATCACTGTGGAAGTGCGCCATGCGCTGCTGAGGCTGCGCGTTTCTGACGCAGACTCGTTGCTAAGACTCGCTGCTATATGTTGCCGAGCCTGCACCACTCGTCGGCATTGAGATCTTTGCCGCCACTCGTCGTCGCATCTCTTATTGGATGTTGTGTTGACAGTGCGATTGCCACTGGAGGCCACTGCCGATTTTCGTTGCTGCTTCTGACGCCGCCGATAGTGCTATTGCACTCGCTGCTGCCTTTGTTGCTGTTGTTTCTTTCCTCGTATATAATTTTTCATTGCCATATAAATTGTTCAACAATATAACGTAAATTCAATTAAAAATCGTATTGAAATGTAATTCCTATTTGAATTTAAATTTGAGTTTTAAGTTAGTTTTATTTAAAGTTAGATATAATGGAATAGTAAGTCCTCTTATGGGTATGGTATGTATATAATATTATATCAAATCTGTTATATATTCTAATCCCTTTTGAAGTTCCACCCAGCTCATCAATCATCACAGGCCTGCCGATATCGATGCAGTAAGAAAAAAAAAAAAAAACGTATAAAGAGTATGTGTAAGTACGGCATAGCCGCACCGAAATCATTTGTAAATCGTATATTACAGTTATTATTATTGTTATTATTATTCTTATTAGTATTATATTCATACCCATCTTATTAGGAAATACTAGGCAAAAGTAATATAGTAGGCAAATAATGCATAAAATGAAATTGTGTACATGCATTCAAGTAATTTTGAAGTCTTTTGGTCTTAACCTCGTTGAATAATCATGAAGTCGAAATAAATTATAAAGTAATGGGCACCTGATATTACTTGTTGTTGCTTAATTTGGGTAAAGGCATAGAGCCAGAAGCTTTTACAGGTTGGGAGGGTAAAGAAGAAGAACATAACCATCTTCGTTCTTCATATTTATATATTGAATGCATATACTTCTTAACCGGTCTATCGGTTGATAGCCTATCCTGTCTGTTCCCGTCTTAACTCTGTCTACCTTCTTTTATCTGTGTGGCACGGTAGCTTACTAGGTGGCAAAAGACCCACCCCACTTTCCCTGAGCTCTAGTCGACAATGTAGGCAGAGTATGCTTCCCGTTTGCTGCCTACTTAACGGGTCGTCTCATAATAAGATGGCACCCTAAACGTGTTCGTTACAATACCAATATAGGCAGGCGTATATATACATAGACGCACACATACAAACGAAAGCATAGCAAGCGTTTTTGCCCATACAAAAGTATTTCCTTAATAACTATCACAATTTTTATCTGTTCGCATCCAGGAATCACAATTACTATAGTTGTTAGTGTATATACCAAAATTTACAGCTCTAGCTCTAAAATTACTCTTGTTATTCGATTTTTATTGATTTGCCTAGGCGGGAGTGTTCGTTGCAAAAATTTTAAACAAACTTGATCTGTGTGCAAACATAACAAATGCTGTCGAAAAAAGTATAGCTCTGTCTCTTATAGTCTCTGAGATCTACATAGGTGTTCATACGAACAGACGGACATGTCTAGATCGTCTCGGCTATTAATGCTGATCAAGAATATATATACTTTATATGGTCGGAGATGCCTCCTTCTATCTGTATACATTTGCTGCCGATACAAAGTTACAATACCCTTCTATCCTATAGGTAGCGGGTATAAACATCGAGCTTATTGTGCGTCAACTTGTCACTTATTGTAGCAAACGACTTTTTATTTATTTATTCATTTTGCGCCAATGCTGCCAACTTACTTCATTCATGATGTTGTAACGAGTAACGAAGCTTGTTCGTTAAAGAAGCTGGTGGACTTATAACGGTATGAAAGGCGTACCCGATCGATACGGCTGTTGCCTGGTCGGATGGGTGTGGGCAAAAAAATCGTTTCCGCTACGTGCTTCCATAGATTAATTACATTATTACAAAATTCGCGTACCTAAGTTGGAGGGGGGAAAAGGGGAATAGACATACAAGGACAGTAAACAAGAGTTGGAAGAAAACTAGAGAAAAGACAAGTTAGGGATCTACCTTCGACTTGGAGCACTTCTCCTTTACGGTGCACTCATTGATGCAGACGCCCACCCTACCATGATCCTGCAAAGCCAACGTAAATATCAATTTAAATAACAGGATCCCTCAGAGAAGGTCCTCGTCACTCAACCCTCCTCATACAAACGCTGCATGGTTCCAAATTTGAAAAATTACTAGCACATAATAGGTTAGGTGGGACCGGCTGCCCCTGTACGGGGCAAAGCATAGACCAGTGGAGGTCCGTTGCTGTACCGATAGCGTATCTTCGTCTCAGAAGTTGCACAGTATGGATGCATTTTTGGCAAAAGCCAGCAGCATCCTAGGAGGTAGCCGTGAAACGTCCCGAACATCGTTGTGGCACGGCGAATTAAGGTATTTCAACCGGAGTCGGGATAACGCTGGGCATCTACAGAGAAGATGCTCAAGTGTTTCCTTAACTCCGGGCTCGTTGCATTTTCTGCACTGATCACTGTTCGTGATGCCCAGCTTAACAGCATGGACAGCTGACAGACAGTGACCAGTTAAAATGCCTAGCATTAGCCTACAGTCTTTCCTTGAAAGCTGCATGATGAATTTGGTTAAGTTTTTGTTAGTAGAGGCACACATCAGCCTTGCAGTTTTGCACGAGTTGGCATTGCGCCAGCTCGCGCTCCACTGAAGTCTAGAGCACACCTCAATTTCACTGCCTAGAGTCGCAGGGATATCGGAACATTGCACGTGTTACCGACATCGAGCCCCACTCCCTCTTTGGCGAGAGTGTCTGCGATCTCGTTGCCATCGATGCCCTGGTGGCTTGGGATCCAATAGATACGCACGACCGCTGATGCGTATTCTGCTGTCCAGGACAACTTTGGACTTGACCACATCAGAGTGCATTGATCTTCTTGCAGCCTGGCTGTCAACAAAGATGTTAATAGAGGTGTGATTACGCTGTAAACCCCGAGCCAATTCGGCAGCCTTGCCAATGGCAAAAACTTCCGCCTGGAAGATGCTGCAATGGTCTGGGAGTTTATAGGATTGTTTGGAGACCGGGTCTGGGCAGTATACGGCCGCTCCATCCGTTCGACCCGTCGGTGAAGAGGTGGAGGGCTTCGGGAATGCATAACCCTTCCCGCCAGCAGCCCGGTTCCAAGAATATTGTTTTAATATGGTCAGTACTGGTAAGGGGGATAGTATAGTCCAAGTCTCTACTAGTCTCCCTACCAATGGCGCTGTGACACCATAGCCTAGTAGACCCAGATTGCCTGTTGCGGCAATCCTTAGGGACGATTTTGCGGCTATGGATTGCGCGTATAGGTTCAACGGTTCGACACCAGCTATTACCTCGAGGGCTTTAGTTGACGTCGACCTGATAGCGCCTGTGATACACAGTAGCGCTTGACGCTGTGTCCTTTCCATGATGGATAGGTACGTCCATTTTTCCGTGGCCTGCCACCACACTAGAACACCATAGGTGAGGATAGGGCGAACAACTGAGATGTATATCCACTGCATTAGATTAGGAGAGAGGCCCCAAGTGCAACTTAGCATCTTTTTCGCCATGTACAAGGCTCCGGTGGCCTTCTTCACCCTTTCTAACACGTTGAGCTTCCATGACAGTTTGCTGTCCAGGCCCACACCTAGGTATTTTACTGCTAGGCTCAGCTTTAGCATAGTGCAGCCTATTTTTGGGGGGGACCACGCAGGTACCTTATACCTCTTCGTGAAGAGGATAAGGTCCGTTTTGTCCGCGTTAATGCTGAGCCCGGCTGATTCGGCCCATGCTTTAACTTCCCGCAAAGTAAGTTCCATTACGGAACTAAGGGTGGTTGGGCATTTCCCAATTAACTTGGGGCCCGTCTAGTGAATTTTTGAGGTAGGCTATTTACGACCAAATTCCAAAGGAGATGCGAGAGAACCCCACCCTGGGGAGTGTCACCTCGCACTTCCTTTGTAATGGCCGCATCGCCCCACGTAGCCACCACCCGCCTTTCGCAAAAAAAGGCGGTTGACCCACCTGTGGATCGCTGGAGCCGTGTTAACTGAGGTAAGGCCCTTCATAATAGCGTCAGTAGTGCCGTTATTGAAGGAGCCTGAAATATCAAGAAATGCACCCAAAGCATATTCTTTGTAAAGGTCTGCTTTTTCGATGGAGGCTACTAGAGTATGGAGAGCTGCCTCAATGGACTTGCCCTTAGTATACGCATGCTGATATGGGAACAACAGATGCTGATAGCATATAATAAACATTATAAACAATTTATTTAAACTAAGATACATAAAGAAACGGCAATTAAGGCAACCAAAGAAAACATGGACGGAATACGAAAGAAATACGTGGAAATATTAAAGCAGAATTATATCTATTTCATAAATACTTACAATTGAACTGTCGTCGCATGCAGACGTGTATTTATTGTGCTCCTGGAAAAATATTCAATAAAATCACTTAAGTGCAGTGACTGGTTTAAAAAATCTACAATAACTCGGAAAGACGCTCTTTGCGATGAAATCGCTAATGTTTATATTGATTGATTAATTAATTAATATAAATCATAACAATTAAAACTCTAATTAATCAATCTCGATTACAATGAGTCAAAACGACATTCGTGCACAACGTCACCGTGAGCAAGACGAGAGACGGCTCTCACAACAAAGAAACAACGCGTACTTCTCTTTTAAAGCGACCGAAAATAATGCAAGCTCTGATCAAGTGCGGTCAATTACCCCCAACTCAACCGACCTCTTAAACGTAGAGAGCAATAGAGCGCGCTCATGGTCTCCCTCGCTTCCATCGATGTCTCCGCAGCCTAAGAGCGCAGTAACCAGCACCGCAATTTCGCTGACAACGTTAACCATAACAACAACAACAACCGCAACTGTATCGACAGCGCGTTTAACGACATCATCAGCTATTAGCGCAAACATTACTACGTCTGTCGCTGCGCTGCCCGAAAAACAGAACAAAAACAATGAACTTACTAAGCCGGCTGTGCAGACTTGTATGGATCGCTACATTCAAATTAAAAGGAAGATGAGCCCTCTAAATTCTCAACGCAAAATAACCCGTGGCAATGCTAGTCTAGCTGCAATAGAAACGGACATGAACTCGAACCGATTCAAAATCTTGGCAAACGCCTATGAGATTGAGGCGGCCGAATCTACCCAAGTCGAGAAAAGGAAGCCAAAGCCTCCGCCTATTTATATACGAGAAAAAAGTTCCAATGTTCTCGTCAACAAAATTATTGAGCTTATTGGCAAGGATAGTTTCCACATTATACCCCTTGTAAAGGGCAACATTCACGAAACAAAGGTTCAAATGAAGTCTGAAGACAATTACAGAGTATTATCGAAATATCTTACCGATAATAAAAAGAACTTTTACACGTATCAGCTTAAAAGCAGCAAGGGCTTGCAAGTCGTACTTAAGGGTATAGAATCCGAAGTAACGCCTGCAGAGATAACAAAGGCACTACAAGAGAAGGGATTTAGCGCAAAGGCAGTCTTCAATATCCTTAACAGGGATAGAAAGCCGCAGCCACTCTTTAAGGTTGAGCTCCAGCCAGAAAATAGGCCCCTGAAGAAATACGAAGTGCACCCTATATATAATCTTCAGTTCCTGCTGCACCGCCGAATTACAGTTGAGGAACCGCACGAACGCAATGGTCCGGTACAATGTGCGAACTGCCAAGAATATGGTCATACAAGGTCATACTGTAAACTGCGCCCGGTGTGTGTAGTTTGTGGAGAGCTTCATGACTCCGCACACTGCCCAGCGAGCAAAGATGACTGCAACTCGAAAAAGTGCGGCAACTGCGGTGGCAATCACACTGCTAACTATAGAGGTTGCCCAGTGTATAAGGATCTGAAAAGCCGCATTCATCAAAAAGGAATTACCGCCCGCACCCAAAATAAAACGTTGAAAGTCTCCAGATCAAACCCTGAAGTCTTCTTCTCGACTGCAGCCAGATCCTCACTAGGACCTAATACCTCTGACAAAAGTGTGACATACGCAAGCGCTTTAAAATCAGGACCAGCTATCCCTGCCTCAAAAAGTTAATTTCTGCAATCAGCATTCCAAGAACCGAACATGGCTCAGCAATATCAATCGCCGAGCAGCCAAAAAAGCAACTTCGAAGCTATGATATGCAGCTTACAACAAAGCCTTACAGAATTTATGTCATTTATGCGCACAACTATGCAAGATTTAATGCGAAACCAAAATCTATTGATTCAAATGCTGGTTTCACAACAATCCAAATAATGACTTCCCTACGGATCTGTACGTGGAACGCTAACGGCGTTTCGCAGCATAAACTTGAGTTAGCTCAATTCCTACTCGACAATCAAATCGACGTAATGCTGCTTTCAGAAACACACCTTACAAAGAAATACAATTTTCAACTACGAGGATATACTTTCTACGGAACAAATCATCCAGACGGTAAAGCACATGGTGGGACTGGAATTCTAATCTGAAGCCGTATTAAGCACTACTATCATAACAAATTTGCTAAAAACAACCTACAGGCCACATCTATAAATATAAAATTAAATACTGGCAACCATCTTACACTAGCCGCCGTATACCGCCCCCCTCGCTTCACTATAGCTGAAGATGAGTTTCAATTCACTAGGAGACCAATTCATAGCAGCAGGAGACTACAATGCCAAGCACACTCACTGGGGATCTCGTCTCGTGACTCCAAAAGGAAAGCAGCTCTACAATGCCATTATCAACGCCAAGAACAAGCTCGACTATGTTTCTCCTGGCACACCTACATACTGGCCGGCAGACCCAACGAAACTGCCCGATTTAATAGACTTTGCGATTACCATTCCAAAAAATCTGATAAGCGCCGAATGCCTTTCGGATCTTTCATCTGACAACTCGCCTATACTGTTTATTCTACTCCGGCATCCAGGAACATTGAAACAATCACTAAAATTGACCTCACAGAAAACTAATTGGATTAAGTACAGAAAGTATATAAGCTCACACATTGAGCTAAGTCCCCATCTCAACAATGAAGCCGACGTAGACAGCTTTGTTAATTCACTGGAGTCTGTACTTGTCTCTGCAACCCAAGCTTCAACACCTCAAACCATAAATACACAAAGCAATCGAAAGAAGACAAATCTACAAATCGAGCAACTCGTCCTCGAAAAGCGACGCTTACGTCGAGAGTGGCAATTCCACAGATCGCCATCTTCTAAGCAACGTTTAAGACATGCCTCACGTGAACTTACTAAAGCTCTACAGCAAGAAGAAGCATATGTGCAACGCCACTACATAGAGCAATTGTGTACTTCTAGTACGAAAAACTCACTATGGAGAGCTCACCCTACTCTGAGCTCACCGAAAAAAACAGTGATGCCTATTAGAAATCCCACAGGAGGCTGGGCGCGCAGTGATGCAGACAGAGCCAGCACGTTTGCCAACCATCTCAAAAATGTATTTCAACCAAATCCTGCCACAAGTGAGTTTACTTTGCCGACTATCCCATATGAGCCTCAGCTTCAACATGAGCCAATCGAACTTCGCCCAAATGAAATAGTTAGCATCATCAAAAATCAACTGAATCCGAAAAAATCTCCGGGCTGCGATCACATAACTCCCAAAATGATCATCGAACTCCCATATTAGCCTACTTTCATGCTTATCTAAACTCTTTGAAAAATGCGTTTTGACTCGGATAAACACATACCTAAGACTCCAGGAAGGAATTCCGTCACACCAATTTGGGTTTCGCGAAAAGCACGGAACAATTGAGCAGGTCAACCGGATAACATCAGAAATTCGGAACGCGTTCGAAAAACGAGAGTACTGTACTGCCGTATTTTTAGATGTCTCTCAAGCATTTGATAGAGTCTGGCTAGAAGGTCTAATGTACAAGATCAAGGCAATGCTCCCCAGCAACACCCATAAGCTTTTAGAGTCTTACCTTTACGACAGAAAATTTGTTGTGAGATGCAACAGTGCTATATCTGATGATTTCACTGTTGGAGCTGAAGTTCCTCAAGGTAGTGTGCTAGGGCCAACACTATACGTCCTCTACACAGCAGACCTCCCGACAAGCACACGAATAACAACATCTACGTTTGCTGATGATACAGCTATTCTTAGCCGCTCAAAATGCCCGAGGCAAGCAACTGCGCAGCTAGCTCTTCACATGGTCGATGTTGAAAAATGGCTGTCAGATTAGCGAATTGGAGTGAACAAACAAAAATGCAAGCACGTTACATTCACTCTGAACAGGCAAAACTGTCCGCCGCTAACATTAAACAACACTCTACTCCCGCAAGCAAACGAAGTGACATATCTAGGAGTACACCTCGACAGAAGACTCACATGGCGCCGGCACATTGAAGCCAAAAGAACACACCTAAAGCTAAAAGCCAGCAGCCTTCATTGGCTTATCAACGCTCGGTCTCCCCTCAGCCTTGAATATAAAGTCCTGCTGTATATAACTCGGTACTAAAACCTATATGGATGTACGGCTCCCAATTATGGGGGAGTGCCAGCAATAGTAATATTGACATAGTCCAGCGAGCTCAGTCGAAGATCTCTTGAGAACCATCACCGGGGCACCGTGGTACGTTTGCAACCGAAAACATACAATGCGACTTAAACATCCTACCAGTCAAAGAAGTGATCGCAGAACAGAAGGAAAAGTACTTTACCAAGCTACTGTTGCACCCTAACCACCTGGCGTGAGGTCTAACAAGGTTGAGCAACCAATCACGTCTTCGTCGTAATGACTTACCTACCCAGCGACCGACTTGAGGGACGCGCAACCAGAATGCAGTTTTAACACACTGTTAGCTAAATTTTAATGTTAAGATTCGTAAACTTATTGTTAGTCTCAAAATTAAGAAGAAGATTCAATAAATAAAAGCTAAGTTCTCAAAAAAAAAAAAATAAATAAATACTTAAAAACTAAATAAATAGATAAATAGAATAAAAATGAATAATAGAAATAAATAGCCAATATTTCGTAATGCAATTTTTAAATATGAAACGCTAATTTACTCATAGTTTTTATACAATATAAAACTATTTTATTATGAATCCATATCATAGTTTGACAATGGACCATCGGCAAATGCTCAGCCCTAAGAAACTTAAGGTTTCTCAGGTGCAGCAAAATTAAGCTGCCTGCAAAAAAAAAGGGAAAATCTTCTTTTGGACTATAAATTTTGCATTCAACAGATTCAATCGAAAAAAAGCTCTGTTGCGTACAATGTGTGAATAAGAATAAAGAATAAGAATAAAACAAGTAAGAAAGTTACAGTCGAGTGTGCTCGAATGTGAGATACCCGCTACCCATTTTTAATAAAGGCAAAATATTGCGTTATTATTTTCAAAATATACCGAAAATACTAAAAATATACCAAATAGTATGTTTGGTATATCGATGTAATACACTATTAAAAATATACCATAGGCGGCACAATGGACCAGATGGTCGGCCAAAGCAACTAAGAGCCCTAATAAGTAGGCGTTTTTGCCCATACAAAAGTATTTCTTTAATAACTTCCACAATTTTTATCTGATCGCAACCAAATTTTCAGGAATCATAGCTACTGTAGTAAAATTACGCTTGTTATTCGATTTTGATTTGCGTGGGCGAAAGTGTGGCAAAAATTTTAAACAAACTTGATCTGCGTGCAAACATAAATGCTGTCGAAAAAAAATTATAGCTCTATCTCTTATAGTCTCTGAGATCCAGTGTTTCATACGAACGGACGGACAGACACACAGACGGACAGACGGACATGGCTAGATCGTCTCGGCTGTTGACGCTGATCAAGAATATATATACTTTATAGGGTCGGAGATGCCTCATTTCACCTGTTACATACATTTCCTGCCGGCACAAAGTTATAATACTCTTCTACCCTATGGGTAGCGGGTATAAAAAGCTCACTTACATCATTCTCCAGCGATGAAAAAGATCTTGCACAGCCGGTGATATGTGTGTGTGTTGTTTTGTTGTTGTTGATTCAGCTGTGGAGCAAAAATTTAAAGCCCTGACAACAGCTTTATCACTAACCATACAATACATAGATGCGTCAAGTCATACAACCAAAACGTATCATTAAAAACAGTATTATTGCAGCCCCAGTCGGGCCGTGCGCTGCGATTCGAACACCGAGCCTCTTCGGCTCATTCGAAAATTCGAAGTTCTAACGCAGCGCGCAGCGTTGAGTTCAGTCGCAGATCAAATGCGGAGCGATGAGCACGGGCGTATTTCGTTGCGCTCTGCTTTCTTTTCTATGTATGCGTGTATGTATCTACATGCTCGCCTATATTAGTATGTGTATGCATGTGAAGTTTTGCAACGTGCAATTGCCTCGCTGACGGGCAGCTAGCGCACGTTAATTTTGATTTGCCGCGACGAAAGTCTCGAAGAAGAGGACAACAACAATTGCTCGCGTTCTATATGTTTGCAGTTAAATGTGAACTCGCACAAGGACCGCGTTGGCTCTGCTGGTGGTTTGCAAGCTCAACATGTTGTGGGTCCGGGTTCATATCCCGATCGAGAGCATATGCATATTTTGTTTTTTTTTAATGCGATTTAACTTTTTTCACTCCCTTTCAAGTTTACTGATAGAAGTAAAATTTAATGACGCATTGATTTTTGATGATTTACAAATTCCTTTTTGCAAACACTTTTTAAAACTCTATTTAAAAAGTTTGAACTTTACAATTTTGTTTTTTACATTTTAAGATAACAATAACATTTCAGAAAATTAGAGAAAATATAAATAATACAATTATTATTATTATTATAAAGTTCAATCTTTTTTTAAAAGATAAATTCATTTTCTAATAAATTAAAATTAAAACTGGTAAAAAATTTAAATATAAATATTAAAAACATAGTGTTACAAATATAATTAATATTTTATTGTAATTATGTTTTTAATATTTTTCTATAATTCTGAAATGTTATTGTTTTCTGAATAATGTAAAAAACAAAATTTTAAAGTTCAAACTTTTTTAAATAGAGTTTTTAAAAGTGTTGCAAAAAAGAATTACGACTTAATTTTAATATTTAAATGTACAAAATTGTAAATCATCAAAAATCAATGCGCGATTAGATTTTACTTTTGTCGGTAGACTTGAAAGGGAATGATAAAATTTAAATCGTATTAAAAACAAGTAAGAAAGCTACAGTCGAGTGTACTCGAGTGTGAGATACCCGCTACCCATTTTGAATAAAAGTAATATATTTTGCGGTATTATTCTCAAAAATATACCAAATATACTGCAAAAAATACTAAAAATATACCAAATGGTATATGTGGTATATCGATATAGTACCGCATTCAAAATATACCATAGACGGCACAATATACCAGATTTTCAGCCAAAGCAACTCAGACCCATAGTAAGTAGGCGTTTTTGCCCAAACAAAAGTATTTCTTTAATTACTTCCACAATTTTTTCTTGATCGCAACTAAATTTTCAGGGATCATAACTACTATACTTATTACTGTATATATCGTAACTCTAGCTTTAAAATTACGCTTGTTATTCGATTTTTTTGATTTGCAGGGGCGGAAGTGGGCGTGGCAAAAATTTGAAACAAACTTGATCTGCGTGCAAACATAACAAATGCTGTCGAAAAAAATGATAGCTCTATCTCTTATAGTCTCTGAGATCTAGGTGTTAAAGCTAGCGTTGCAAATTTTGGTACATATAATAACAACTACAGTAGTTATGATTCCTGAAAATTTGGTTGCGATCAGATAAAAATTGTCGAAGTTATTAAAGAAATACTTTTGTATGGGCAAAAACGCCTACTTATAAGGGTCTTAGTTACTTTGGCTGACAATCTGGTATATTGAGCCGTCTATGGTATATTTTGAATGCGGTACTATATTGATATACCAAACATACCATTTGGTATATTTTTAGTATTTTTTTTAAGTATTTTCGGTATATTTTCAAAATGATACCGCAATATTTTGCCTTTATTAAAAATGGGTAGCGGGTATCTCACAGTCGAGCACACTCGACTGTAACTTTCTTACTTGTTTTTTTCTTTTTATTTTATTATCTCAACCACTTTTTATTTGTTTTGTATGTATTATTAAATCATTTTTCATTTTTCTATTTAATTATTTTTAAATATTTATTTATTTTTAATTTTTATTTATTTATTTTTAAATCCTATTTATTATTTATTTTTATTTATTTTTTCTATATTTTATTTATCCAAATTTAATATTGACTTTTATTTATTTAATTTTAAATCATCTTTTTTATTTAATTTTTATATATTTAAATTTTCATCAAATTTAATATTGACTTTTTATTTATTCGTTTTTAATTCATATTTAATATTTATTTATTTTTTATTTATTTATTTTTCTCTATTTTATTTATCGTATTTAATATTGATGTTCATTTATTTGTTTTTAAATCATATTTAAACCACTTTGCTGTACCTCTATTTTATTTATCGTATTTAATATTGATGTTCATTTATTTATTTTTAAATCATATTTAAACCACTGTGCTGTACCAAAGAACAATAATAATAGTAACAATATATGGCGGAAGCAAAATATGTTATAAAAGGTATAGGCCTAGCCCAAAAGTTAGGGTATCAGCCGACAGCTCATATGCTGTTTGGGAGCTTTCGCAACTGCGAAGAAGTATGAAAAATATAATGCATGAAAAACTGTGGGCAGCTGCTACGTGACCGAACAGCACCAATATATGTATGTATGTATGTATGTAACGACATACATACGTACGAATATTTATGTTATCAGAACTTCTTTTTTGTATTTTATTCGGACACTCGGACTTCTAACTTACCAGACAGAACTCCACGACGAGTAATGATGTTGTTGCTGTTGGTGATGATGATGTTGATGATGTTTATGATGATGATGATTTTAATGATTTGTTATATACCTTATAGGGTATACTTTATATGTTTGTTCACACACACACACATTGTTATGATTATTGTTGATTTTGTTGCACAGTGTTATGTTGTTGTTTGTTATTGTGGTATGAGATTATATTATCATTTTTTATTTCTTTAGGTATTTTTAATTATTTTGTGTTTCACGTTGGATATACCCTTTAAAGCCTAGGACAATAATAGTAACCAGAACAAAGCAAACCAAAAAAAAATAGCGCAAAAAAAAAATAAGTGCCAAATCACAATTGATATTCTATTTTCTTTTCGTTATCCTTTTAGTTTCTTATCACTATGCAAACTAAATTATTTTATATTTTAGAATAAATGCAAATCTTTTATTTAGATCGCGTTTAATTTGGGCTTTTAACACGGATCTCGCTATGGCATGACCTTTTATCTTTTTAACAAATGATTTTGGCCATAAAATTCTTCTCAAACTTGCACTACACTAGCACTGGCACTGGCACTGAACTGCTGCGGCTGCTGCTGATGCTGCTGCGACGAAGAGAAGACGGCAAACAAGAGAAGCGCCGATTATGGTACTAGAGCCTTGCGCGTCTCGGCACAGTGGTGCAAGAGTGATCTGCCCAGAGATGCACTGCACGTCACTGTTGTCTTTTGGTTCTGCAGGCGGCAGACCAGAAATATAAAAAGTCTTCCGGCACGAAATAGTCGGCCTCCGCTGACTAACATGCGCCGGATTTGTGGTATTAAAAACCACTTTAAGGGTAGAAATTTTTGTCTATCCGTATTATTTTAAATAAATAATGACGGCTTAGAACAATATTCACAATCTACATATGAAGAAACAAGTAAGAAAGTTACAGTCGAGTGTGCTCGACTGTGAGATACCCGCTACCCACTTTTAATAAAGGCAAAATATTGCGGTATCATTTTCAAAAAAAAATTCGAATTCGAACGTCAACGAGTGCAGACGTGTTTTTATTTCACTTTGTGCTCCGGAAGACAACCAATTATAAAAAAAAAAAACAAAACAAAAAAAACAAGTAAGAAAGTTACAGTCGAGTGTGCTCGACTGTGAGATACCCGCTACCCATTTTTAATAAAGGCAAAATATTGCGGTATAATTTTCAAAATATACCGAAAATACTAAAAAATACTAAAAATATACCAAATGGTATGTTTGGTATATCGATATAGTACACCATTCAAAATTTACCATAGACGGGCACAATGTGCCAGATTGTCGGCCAAAGCAACTAAGACCCCTAGTAAGTAGGCGTTTTTTCCCATACAAAAGTATTTCTTTAATAACTTCCACAATTTTTATCTGATCGCAACCAAATTTTCAGGAGTCATAACTACTACAGTAATTATTGTATATACCAAAATTCGTAACTCTAGCTTTAATTACGCTTGTTATTCGATTTTTTTGATTTGCGGGGGCGGAAGTGGGCGTGGCAAAAATTTGAAACAAACTTGATCTGCGTGCAAACATAACAAATGCTGTCGAAAAAAAATTATAGCTCAATCTCTTATAGTCTCTGAGATTCAGTGTTTCATACGGACGGTCGGACATACGGACATGGCTATATCGTCTCGGCTGTTGACGCTGATCAAGAATATATATACTTTATAGGGTCGGAGATGCCTCCTTCTACCTGTTACATACATTTCCTGCCGGCACAAAGTTATAATACCCTTCTACCCTATGGGTGTTGGGGGAATAAAAATACGAAGTTAGGACCAATGTAAAATTCGATTATTTTATAGAAATAATTACCTTCGCTTAACAAGCGTAACGAGCTGGATTATTTTCTATGCTCAAAGCACAGAAGCATCGATGGATGGTGATGATGTTGACAGACTAGTTTTGTCTTTTCTGGTGATGCATGTGTTTAAAATTTTTTTAAAACACCATCAACCCAGAATTTTTGCATCCGTCTCTGATCATAGTCAAATAAGAAAAGAATGAGAGCTGTCGTTGCCAAAGTGACAAAGCTCGTCCCCTTCTCCTACGATCTTTCGCTAGACAACTCACCACGGAGGGGAAATTTAATTTGCAGAGGTGTATTGTCCCTTTATCGTGCAATGGTTTGTGTCTCCGCTAACTTTGAGCGGCAAATTTAAAATCTGAAGGAGAAAGAGATTTTACACCCAATTTTGTCATTTGCGACTATTACACTAGATGGTAGAGCAAGTACGTATGAGAACAACTAGATGGTAGAGCAAGTACGTATGAGAGCAAGTAGGTTTGAGAACAATTTCATTTGGTACAGTTTTGTATTAGTTTATTTCACTAAGCAGTTTAATATCATTGTGTGGTTTTATTTTTAATTTTCACTGAATGTTTTATATATTGTATTCGTTTTGTTTTCATTTAAATAATATTACAAAATACATTCAACAAAACATTCATTCTTATTTTCTTTCTCCGCACCTGAAAAAGAAATCGCAATAGCGATATATGGCAATAAAATATACGAATATCAATGAAAAGGCATCGCAAATACATAAAAAGGGATAGGTAAATAAATGAAAAGAAAAGTGCGCAAGCCGCCGGCAATCACAGCGCGGCTACACTGGCCAACTGCGACTTTCTTTATTCACTCACCCAAATTTCCTCGATGAAGGCCTTCTCGACGATGTGGTGTTGTTGTTTTTTGGTTAAATTTTGATTATTTTTTTTTAGATCTTTCACCAAATTATGATTTGTCTGCACTTTATTGCCTTACGACAATTTGTGTTTTTTTAAGTTGTTAGGCACAAAAAAAAAAAAAAAAAAAAATATTCTGTCGAGTGTAGTCTTTTAAATATTTTCACTTATTTTTTTACACACATACACAATGTCTATATCGCTGCTTCAGTGTTGTTTTTATCTGCTCTTTTGTTCCCTTTGTTCACTAACTTATTTATGCTTTTAATTACTATTTTTCTTACTATGTTAATATGGTTTTGGGCTTTCAGTATTTTACTTATTTTAAAATGATATTCAGCCGGAATTGTTGTTTGATTTTCTTAGCGATTTGCACTCGCTATCTATGCACTTGCACTTCTTGTTTTTAAATTTGTTATTTAATTTGTTTCCTCCCCCGTGTCGTGGTCTGCTCCCTGCTGCTGCTGTCTGTCGCCCTCCTTAGCCAGTTGGCTGGTAGCAAAGATTATTCTTTTCTGCTTTATGGACATCTGATTTTAAACAATTTTTATGAAATTTTTGCAACTAATTATTTTTTTTTCTCTAGTTTTATAATAATTACCTTGCCTGGACGGTACTTTGAAATATTAGGTTAATGCCAGCTTTTTGTGGCAAAAGCGGCGGGGATGGATAAGATTATCCACGATTAAGAAATTTTTTATCTTCTTGGCCACGAGGCCTTAATACTTTTGGGACTTCTGGGTGGCTATAATTTTTTCTTCACAGAATATTCAAAGGCGTCTTCTCCCTTTGCGATCTTGATAGAAAAAGATCTAACCTTGATAGTGCAGATTTTAACCAGCCCAAGTGAGAGCGAAATTCACCAAATGGTGAATTTGCATCTGTCACTTACAACGCTGTAACTCTCCACTGTCACCCACATATCTACGTACGCCTATGCGCGCCTAAATATTTAAATTCTAACTAAATTCTAAATTCTAACGTCTTAATTATTTTTGGGGTTATTTTAAGTTTTTAAATTTTATTGTTGTTTTTGTTTACTGTATGGGTCCATTACAAAACCAGATAATCTAACGAGTCTACGAGGCACGATTAGATGGAATTAGCTGCGTAAATCCTTGGAGTGATATGTGCCGATTTCTTTGCTTTGTAAGGTTTCCAAGATATAGTATGCAGTACTTTCTTCTTTATTCGACACTTGGTAAACTGCGAACCTAACTTTTTGATGAAATTGTTCGAGAAATTGCTCAAATAAAAGTTTCTTTTAAACACCTCTTGGCCTTCTTTAAAAGCAACTGGCTTTGCCCGCAAATTGTATTGCGTAGCGTTACGCTCATAAGCAGCACGACTATTTTGTTTAATATCCTCTCGCAACAATTGTATCTGATCCCTTGGATTCAGCAGGGGTGACTCTTCTAATACAGATAATTTTTTCAGTAATTTGTCGCATCATATTAAATCCGAATAAAGCTTTATACGGCGAACATCCAATCGCTTGGTGTAAAGAGGATCGTAGAGATGAAGAAATATGGGTCAAGTTTGAATCCCACTCTGTCTGATCAGTTCGAAGATACGAGCGAACAGCTGCTAGCAAAGAGCGATTAACCCTCTCGGCAGCATTACTTTGCGGCGAATATAAGGCAGTGCAAGTATGAATTATTCCAAACATTGTTAAAAATGATTTAAAATCATTCAATTTGAATTGAGATCCATTGTCACTTACAATGATCTCAGGAACACCAAACTCTGCAAAGATTCGTTTTCCAAGAAATTCGATAACAGCTGCTGTTGTGAATTTTTTTAACGGACATAGCCAATGATATCGGCTGAAACGATCAAGGACGATGAGCAGCCCTATATGACCCTTCTTGCTTCGTGGATAAGGACCAAGTATGTCAATATATAACTTTTGAAAAGGCCTACATGATATACTTTGTTGACCCATTGAAGGTCGTAACGTCATATTTGGCGCTTTCGTTTCTTTGCAAACATCACATTCGCGCACATATTCCCGTACTTGTTTAGATAGACCTGGCCAATACAAGTGCCTTCGTAATCGTTCAATAGTTTTCTGCATTCCACCGTGAGAAGATATTACGCAATCATGCGCTTACCGAATAGCTGCTACTCGTAATGACTCCGGCACCCATAACTTCCAAACATCCATATCTTGGACTGCGTTTCCCGATGGGTGTTCGGTGCGAATGTAGAGATATTAATCTACAGCCTTCAAATCAGGGAATTTCTCAGTATTCGCGTTCACTAAGTCTTTGAGTTCTACGTACTCAGCCTCAAGAAAAGCTGGAGAATCTAAATCAATTTCTGGACCTATCCATTCGACGCTATCAATCTCTGCTTCACTAATTCTTGACAATGCATCTGGAACAACGTGATCCTTGCCTTTTCGATGCGAAATGGTAAATTTAAACGCTTGTAAACGAAGTATCCATCTAGCCAATCTGCCAGATACATTCTGCTGTCGCATTAGCCATAAGAGACTCGAATGATCCGTCACTACTTCGAATGGTTGTAGTTCGAGATAGCATCTGAATTTTTCAAAGGCTAAAATTACTGCAAGACACTCTCTTTCTGTTACGCTATAATTTCTTTGAGCTTTTGACAATTTTTTTGACATAAATGCCAGTGGCCGTTCCTCTCCTGTATCTGACAGTTGCACTAATACAGCACCAATACCATGATCGCTGGCATCGCAGTGTAAGAAAAATTTTCGAGAAAAATCTTCATTTTGCAGCACTGTAGCGGTAGTTAACAATGTCTTTAACCCATCCATTGCTTCCTGACCTTCTAACGACCATTTAAAGCATTTTTTTGTTTTCAACACTTCGGTAATGGGACACGAAATTTCAGCAAAATCTTTAATGAATCTTCGGTACCAACCACAAACCCCGAGGAAACCTCGAACTTGCTTCAAGTTCTTGGGAGTAGGCCAGTTTAGTACACAAGATATTTTCCCTGGATCGGTTGCTACTCCCCCATTACTTATCACATATCCTAAGTAATTAACCTTTGTGACACAAAAGTGACTTTTAGAAATGTTCAAAGTAAGGTTTGCCTTTCGAAATTGGTCTGCTATGCGAACTAACACCGCAAGGTGAGATGAAAAATCTTCGGAAACGATAACGAGATCATCCAGATATCCGAAAACGCAATGGCGTAAATCGGGCGGTATTAAATCATCCATTAATCTGGACATTGTAGAAGGAGCATTGCAAAGACTAAAGGGTATGACGGTAAATTGGTATAAAGATCGACCTGGAACAGTGAAAGCAGTCAAAGGTTTCGTTTCTTCGGTAAGCTCTATCTGCCAATATGCATCTTTGAGATCTAGCTTAGAAATCAAATTAGCCTTTGGAAGTCGAGCGAAGATACCTTCAATGCTTTGCAAAGGATAAGCATCCTTTCGGGTGGCCTCATTTAGCTTTCGAGCATCCAAGCATAATCGAACCTTGTTTGGCTTTACCACCATGCGCATTGGAGAGCTGCAAGTACTTTGCGATGGTTCAATTACCCCAAGCCGAAGCATGCGATCGATTTCTAAGAACATCAACTTTTCAACTGCAGGACTCACTGGATAGTGACGCTGCTTCACTGGCTTACTATCACCAATTTCAATGTTATGTTTAATTAACGCCGTTCCACCCAATCTCTGTCTTTCAAAATTGGAAAATAACTCCTTTACTGCCTCCAATTGCTGTCATTATCGATTTAATCGAGTTCAAATTCTCGCCAGAAATTTATTCCTAGTATTAATTTCTGAGCTATCGATGGAATAATGTAAAGTTCTATCTGTTTTTCCTTGTCTTTATATTTCATTTTTACTTTCAAAATTCCATACACCTGGTGCACTTTAGCATCAGCTGTTCGAACTTTAAAATTGGGATGATTTGAAAAATCCAACGCAGACGAAGAATTCCCAAGACAACTGATGTTTGCTCCAGTATCAAGCAAGCCAAGTTCAGAAAACTCTAAGAAAGAAACACTCGCATAACTACGACGGTCAATATTATTCTTAAAAAAGGGTTGACACCATCATAGCTTTCTTGCTTTTAAGAAACTTAAAATATTTTCGTTGACGAATATTGTTTCGACGACTTTTCTTCCCCTGTCTAGCAAAAATTCTCTCTCTAGCTATATAATAATCTCTTAATCTCTTATGATAAGGCTTAAAACTATTGTTTATTTCGCTTTAAAATTCTAACCGTTTTACTTTCTATATTCAACTTATCTCCTATTTCTGGGACATCCTTCCTGGATTGGATGCCCCCCTTTGCCGGTTTTCCTGCTTTTGTTTGCAGTTCTGGCAATTTGGCTTATACACTTGCGGAGCCCCGCATCCATAACAAAAAACTCTTCTTTCAGCCAAACAATTCTCCCATATGTGGCCAGCAGTATCGCAATTTCAGCAATCTAATGCTGTTTTATGTTGTACGGCTGCTATCTCAATCTTTTCGTCACTCGCAGGATCTTCTTCGGGTTGCTCGTCATCCAGGGCATATACTCGATATGCACCAGCTTTGACTTGCGGCTGACGTGCTCTACCTATATCCTGCAGAAAAATGTTCACGCTTATGTACCAAACGACGAAGCTCGGAAATGGAAGAGATATCTTCAAACAGAAGTCTTTCTTTCATGTCAATCTGTAAGTTTCCCTGAATCATCTCTATCAGTTCGACTTCTGCAAAACTAACGGATAATCTGTCCATCAGTTTGCAAACACTTTCATAAAACGCGTCGAAGGATTCACCTGGCTTTTGCTTACGTGATCGAATCTGTTCCCGTAATTCAGTTACTGATCTGCTCTGACGATATTGATTTCTAAACGCTACGCAAAATTCTCGCCAGTTGAAAGCTTGGACACTCTTATGGTATCTCCAAAACCAACTCTTTTCCTTCCCTATCAACAGCTGATGGATATTTCGACTTATAATTTTCGAGTCCCCTTCAAAATGCTCGCGCGAGTTATACATTTTTCACCACTTACCACTTCCCCATCTCATTTGTCACCACCGACCACTTACCCAACACTAACACATACAAAGCATTCCATTAGATCGGGATTGCGATCGTCAATTATGTAAACATAAACATTCAAGCTTCCACTATAAACTAATAACCCAAACTGGGACTGCTAGCTTCTTTAACGTAAACATAACAATCTCTTGCAACTGAAACTAATAACGAATCTCAACCCAAGTCCCAATATAAAACACTAAACTACAACTCCAAAGTCAGAATATGCTAACGTAATTATAAACAACTCAGACGGTTTGGCTGCCGCCAACATCCAAGTATAAAATAGCATTTCTTGCACAGCTTGACTTTAGTTTGTATCAATTCTCTGAATAAACCAGTTCAAATCTACAACACTGTGTACATTCTTATTTATTGAAATACAACTCATGTATATATATTTGTCAAATATATATAACTGGCGCAGCCGGTCTGAACGGATAAATTAATAACACACTAAGAAGTAACATTTGAACTAGCTGAAAAGGCATCACAAGTGTTATCGAAAGTGAAAAAGTTAAAACAAAAAACAAAACACACACTAAGAAGTGATATTTGAACTTAGCTGAAAAGGCATAACAATTATCGCCAAAAGTGAAAAAGTGTAAAACAATAGTGGCATAAAAAGGGACAAAGTCATAATTGTGCAACTAAACTAAAAACTAAACAATCCAGTGGCAATTTAACAATCAAAGATAAAAAAAAAAATATAAACTTTAAAATGGAAAACGAAAATATAAACGAAATGCAGCATTGCATTCAGGCTCTCACTCAAATTGTTGTTCAACAAATGCAACTACCAAATGTGAACTCAAAAACAAGAGCTAGAAACCAGATTGAAAAGGAAACTCGATATCTTCCAACATTAACTGGACAAGATGGTACTCTCCATGGATTCATTGCTTCAGTGGACCAGATTATGCAGGAATATGCAGATGATGCGGATCAGGTTTTCAGCGTTATATTCAACACGAAGATTCAAGGACAGGCAAGAACAGTTCTCACCATCAACACACCGACAACGTGGAGGAATGTAAGGAGAAATTGCGACATCATTACCGGCCAAGAATGGACCAAATGGGTTTGACTAGGAAGATCAACAATCTCAGAGTGACATCTATTAAAGATTTAGATATTAAGGTACATAGTGGAAGAAATAACAGACTTTGCTGTATTTGAAAATAATGAAAGCTTAGTAAATATATTAAGTTCACTATTGATTCAACGAATAAAAGAATTAGCTGCAGGCTCCATGGCAGTCTCGCTAATGCCATTAACAACAGTGCAAATGGTTAGAAATGAAATTGCTAAATATATCGGTCTAAATTTTGGAAATTTAAATCAAAGATTGTTAATTCGTAAAAATACCGAGAATGACTCAGGTAACAATATTGATCAAAGAAATAATAATAATAACAACAATAATAATAATAATAACAACAATAATAATAATAAAAACAACAATAATAATGGCAATTTTCCAAAAAGTCAAAATACTAGGAGACAATATAACAATCAACAACAAAATAGGAATAACAATACTAATCCACAATACAATCATAACTATAACAATAATCAACAAAATCAGAATACTAACAATAATCCACATCAATATCCAAATAATAATTACAATAAAAATGAAAGTCAAAATGTTAGACAGAATCCCCAGAGGCAATGAGTGTTGATAATATAATTGATGAGGATAATAAAAGTACAACAAGTGAAATCCCGAAAGATTTTTTTACCCAGTAGCCTCGGATGAAAGAAAAATTTTAATAGAAGGAACAATTGAAGATTGTAAATTTACTTTTTTGTTAGATACTGGATCCACAATTAGTATATTAAACACAAATAGAGTGCAGGAAAATTTTTACAAAATAATTGAAAAATATTCAAAAACAATTCATACAATTAATGCAAAGTTTGAAACTAATAATTACTTAGTTATGACAGAAGCACCAAGAGAATTTCAATATTCTCCACAAGTTCGTTCAAGATGGGTGGCTTTACCCCTGGATAAATCATATGATTTTCTATTGGGTATGGACTTCATCCAAAGAAACGTTCAATTTATTGATTTCGCTCGCTCTCGCATTCGCAGTCGGACGTGTTTTTTTTCTTCCCTCTTAAATTTGTGATTTTTCATTAAATTTCATATTTATTTACAATTATTATAACATTAATTTTACTCTCTCACTTGTATTTAACTACTGATCGTTAAATCGCTGTGTGCTTTCGTGTATTTAGTAAATTTATTATCATTTTTCTAAAAATATAACAACAAATTGTGTGGTCAAACTTTGCTTTGCTTTGTTAGCAAAACAATTCTGTTTTCGTTGCCGCTGCACTTTGTTTTTGTATTTTTGTTTACTTTCGCGCTCTTCTTTTTTCACTTGCTTTTCTTTGCGCTCAACGCTGTTACAATAGTTAACTCTCCCTCTCTTGGTGTTGTTGTTGGCTATCGTCTATCTTGCGTCTCGCTCGACCCGCGCTTTACTCTCAGTGCTTGTGCTTTGTGCTCTCAACGCTCTTTAGAAATAGTAACTCTCCCTCTCTTGGTGTTGTAGTTGCCTACCTATCTTGCGTCTCGCTCGACCTGTGCATACTCTCTGTGTTTTGTGCTCTTCGTAAGTACAGATCATATTAGTTTGCAAATAATTTACCTATTTTGATTTATTTCTTTTTTTTTTTTGTTTTTTTTAATTGGTTTAATAATCTTTGTTTTAGCAACATGTTGGTCTGCTATAACAAGAAATGCCGGGTGCCAGTTGGTGCCAAAATGGGTTTTGTTTGTTGCTGGTTATGCGACAACGTTGCACATGAAAATGTGCTGGCTTTAACGGCCGTATTGTTGATTTGATTTCGGCCAAGTCTGGATTGAGATGGACTTGTGAACATTGTAGGGACTCTGAACGCGATATTGCTGGGTTTATACGGCAGACGCGAACTGGTTTTAAAGATATATTGGCGGGCTTTAAAAAAACTCTCCGATAGCTTTTCTGCTTTGGATTCTGGGTTTAAGAGTATGAAGCTCTTGACCGAGTCTCCGAAGCGTAAAAAAGGCCAATACGCGTCTGTCGATTACCCCAATCGAGCTTTCTGTCCCAGTTGATGTTCCAAGCTTATCTGTACCACCTGCTGGGGAATTAATGTCGTTTAGTTCTCCGTCCCCTCAACCTTCGGTAGCTCTGGATGTTCCAGATCATGACATTACGTCATTAAGATTGGAGTCGCCGGCTCCGGCTTCGATTTTGTTGCCGACTGAGATGGAGACGGTTGAAGAAATTCAACCATCACCATCCTCTGTTGAGATCGTTAGTGCTGTAACGATACAAGAATCGCCTCCAGCTCCTACCTCTGTTGTCCGCAATACATTAGTTGCAGTGCCGCCTCTTAAGCAGATTTTCGTTTCAAGGCTTTCCCCTGATACGACATCTGATGATGTTCGGGCTTATATTAAGTCCAAATCCCAAGCCAGGGTTAAAGTAGATAAATTTAATTTCTCGTATGAACGGGAGATTTCATCTTTTAAAATAAGTGTTCCTGCTGAACAATTTAGCATGATGTGCAGTAAAGAGTTTTGGCCGGAACACCTATTAGTTAAACAATTTGTTGCGAAAAAGAAAAATCGGTCTCCGGTTTCTCTTCCTGGTAGTGGCAAGAATTTGATTGCAAAGCCTTCTTCTATGTCTGTCAGTTCAAAAAACTAACATCCTCTTTACTTCTTGGCTATCAGAATGTAAGAGGTATTTGTAGTAAACTTACTGACTTATATTTAAATAGTGTATCTTTCCCTTTCAATGTCATTGCCTTTACTGAAACGTGGTTAAAAAATGACATCCTTGATACGGAAATCTTTTCTAGTAGATTTTCCGTATACAGACGTGACCGCAAGGTACGTCGCGGTGGTGGGGTTTTAATCGCAGTAGATGCTCAATTAAATTCAGAATTGATTGATCACACTTCTGACATTGAGCTAGTGGCTGTTAGATTATCCTTTGGTAGTTTAAACATTTTTATTTCTTGCTCATATATCCCTCCTGCTTCAGATGATGCTTTATATTTAGCTCATTTTTCTATTATTAATGACATTTCTAATATGCTTTCTGATCGGATCACTTTATTGTCCTTGGTGATTTTAATATAGCTGGGGTGTCATGGCATTCAGCCGAGAATATAAATGGACTTTCCCCCTCTGTATCCCATGTTTTTATTGATAGTCTCTTCGGGGTATCATTGTCTCAGATTAATGATATTCCACATTGCTTAAACAGGTCTCTAGATCTTATTTTTGTTTTAGACCCAGATTCATGTTCTCTATCGAGAATATCTCCTATATCTTCCCCTGAAGACCCTTACCATCCCACTTTAGAAATTACGTTTGAGTTCCCATTTATTGCGTCAGAATCGAGTGTACGTTGTGGTGAGCTTTCTCGTTGTTTTCGGAAAACCGATTTTGAGAAACTTTCTCTGCTTATATCTCGAACTGACTGGTCCCAACTTTCTTTGTTTACAAACTTGGATATAGCGGTGGAATTTTTTATTCTACTTTAAACTCGCTATTTGATGCTTGTGTTCCATCAAGTATTCCACATTTGTCTGATAAACCCTTATGGTTTACCAAGAAATTATCGAATTTAAAAAATCGTAAGTCGAGACTTTACAAAAAAATTCAAAGGAACTGGCTCTTCCTTTGATTTTCTGCGTTATTCTGTTGCACAAGCTGCTTTTCGCACTCATAACAATGAGTGTTATAATAATTATTTGAGTAGGTGCAGAATAAGATTTCAGTGTGATCCAAAGCGATTTTACGACTTCGTTAACTCGAAGCGTAGATCCGCGTCATCACCAGCATTTATGTCTTTGGAAAATATGACAGTATCTAATGGTCATGATGTTGCCGATTTATTTGCGGACTTTTTCCAAACGACATATTCTGTCCCAAGTTCTCAAAATTCCTTTTCTTATCCTTATCAGTTAAATTCATCTAATTGTATTTTTGGTCCTTTAATTACTGAAAGCTCTATTTTAACGGAACTATTGGCTATAAAACCTGTTTTTTTCGGCTGGTCCGGATGGAGTACCTAGTTGTGTGCTAAGGTATTGTGCTGGTAGTATCTGTAAACCGCTTTTTTAAATTGTTTCAATTATCCGTTAACTCATGTTCTTTTCCTAAAATCTGGAAAAAATTATACATTATACCTATCCTAAAAAAAGGGAGCAAATCTAAAGTTCAAAATTATCGCGGTATATCTAAATTGTCTGCGATTCCGAAAGCATTTGAAAAAATTATAACTTCTCAACTGCAACATCTATGTAAATCTATAATTTCACCTTACCAACATGGGTTTGTGAAGTCTAGATCCACTTCTACTAACTTATTGGAGTTCTCTTCTATTGTAATTAAAGGATTCGAGAATAAAATGCAAACGGATGTCATTTATACCGATTTTAGTAAAGCTTTTGACTCTGTTAATCATCACCTTTTACTGTATAAGCTTAATGTTTTAGGGTTTCCTCATAGCCTAATTGAGTGGATATCCTCATACCTTTCCCACAGAATTCAGAATGTTTATTTTAATGGTTTTGTATCTAAATGTGTTCAAGTCACTTCTGGTGTGCCCCAGGGCAGTCATTTGGGTACTCTATTGTTCACTTTGTTCATAAATGATCTTCCTTCTGTTATTGAGCATTCCCGTGTACTTATGTACGCCGATGACGTTAAGCTTTGCCTGACATTTAATGATAGTCTTGCGAGCTCACTGTTACAATGTGACCTTAATCGTCTAGAATCTTGGTGCAGAGTAAATATGTTTACATCTGAACTGCAATAAGTGTAAGTTTATGACCTTTTGTAGGGGTTCTTCCCAGTTAAATAACTATATGTTATATGATACTCCTCTTGAGCGAATTGAAGGTGTGAATGACTTAGGGGTTCTGCTTGATGCAAAACTAAAATTCGATAAACATATTCTGTCTGCTGTAAATAGGGCCATGGGGTGTTTTGGGATTTATAAAACGCTGGTCGAAAGAGTTCAATGATCCCTACATCACTAAGACTTTATACGTCTCACTGGTTCGTCCTATCCTTGAGTACGGATCTCTTGTCTGGAATCCCCAGTATAGGGTTTATCAAGATAGGATTGAATCGGTGCAGAAACAATTCTTATTATTTGCTCTTCGTAGTTTAAATTGGAATCCTAATATTAGATTACCACCGTATCGAAGTAGACTTTTATTACTAAACCTTCCTTCTCTTTCTGACCGTAGAACTATGCAAGGTGCTGTTTTTATACAGAGACTAATTTAATGGTGAAATAGACTCTTTGGAGCTGTTAAGTCAAATTAGTTTTGCAGTTCCTGTCAGGATCACTAGGAATTTTCTTCCTCTTGTCATTTCACGTAGATCTACTAACTTTGCTTGCCATAATCCCTTCCGTATTCTGTGTGTGAACTATAATAATCTCAATAACGTAGTTTGCTCTAGTAAATCTATTCCTTTGCTTAAAACCTTATTATTAGCTTATTTATCGAGTATTTAATTGTTATTTATTTTATTATACACTTATTCTAACATATTTTTAATCTAAATTAATTAGCTGTCCAGCGTCTTTTAATATTTATTCGCGGTTTTCGTTTAATGCATGCTGTTTACAAATTTATTTTGTTTTGTCCGCGCGTCAACAAGCCCGTGCTTGGTATCGCTGGGCCACTTGATGGTACTGCCGTTAGTACGTCAACGTCCAAATAATAAATAATAAGAAGAAAACAATTAAACTGATAAATGATGCTGAAAATCCATTCCATTCCAAGCATCCTGAAGAGGCTTGTGTTTTGGAAGTAAGTGAAATTGAAAGCTTTAATTTAACAGATTTAAATTTAGAAGAAAAGGAAATTATTACCAATCTAAACAAAAGATTTAACAAGTTATACTATAAAGAAGGCGACCAATTGACAAATACAAATACAGTGGTACACAATATAAGAACAATAAACGGACCAACCGATCAATTCGAAAATTTACAGGTGTTCTCCAAAATATGAAGAAGAAATTCGAAAACAAATTTTAGAAATGGAAAGAAACGGCATAATAAGAAAAGCAGAAGTAAATACAGCTCACCTATATGCATGGTGCCAAAGAAAATAGATAATTCAGGAGTACAAAAATATAGATTATGTGTAGACTATCGTCGATTAAATCATGTAACAATACCAGACAAATATCCGTTACCTCTCATGGACTCAATATTAGACAAACTTATTATTATTATGTGGCCATTACAACCCTTTTATCGGGTCTCAGCCTGAAGCGCGATGTGCCTCCACGCGGCTCTGTCCTGAGCGCGCCTTCGCCAGTTGGTAACACCAAGTGTGGACAGGGTTTCCATCACCTGGTCCTGCCAACGCGTTCGGGGTCGTCCTCTCCTTCGTGTCCCAACAATCATCGCATCAAACACCTTACGAGCCGGAGCATCTTCATCCATACGGGCAACGTGGCCCAGCCAGCGAAGTCTTTGAGATTTCACTCGACTGGCCACGTCAACATCGCCGTATAGCTCATACAGCTCGTGGTTGTATCGGATGCGATAAACATCGTCCACGCAGATTGGACCAAAGATTTTGCGAAGAATTTTTCTCTCGAACACTCCAAGAGCAGCTGCATCTGAGTGCGTCACAGTCCAGCACTCCGCACCATATAAGAGTACTGGAAGAATGAGCGTCTTGTAGAGTGTGGTTTTTGTGCGTCGAGAGAGAGCTCTACTATTAAACTGCCTACTGAGCCCAAAGTAACACCTGTTGGCAAGTGTTATTCTCCGCTTAATCTCCAGACTGACATCATTTGTGCTTGTTATAGCAGTGCCTAGGTAAATAAACTCCTTGACGGACCCAAAGCTATAGTTTTCTGCAGTCAGCTGAGAATCAAGACGCCGCGATTCTCTGCTAGAGCACACCATAAACTTTGTTTTCTCCATATTAACTGCTAGTCCTACTTTTGCTGATTCCTTTTCAATAGCCCCGAAGGCTCCTGTGACATCACGCTTGGTGCGGCCAATGATATCAATATCATCAGCGTAACCAAGGAGCTGGACACATCTGTTGGTTAATATCGTGCCCGTCCGATGTACACCGGCCTTTCTTATAATACTCTCCATTAAAATATTGAAGAGTATACAAGACAGCGAGTCACCTTGTCTGAGGCCACACTTGGTAGTAAAGGTTTCGGATTGGCCACATCCTACCTTGACAGAGCTGATGGTGTTGTTCAACGTCATTCTGCACGTCAGTCAGCTTTGCTACCAAAGCTCAGACATGGCGGCATATAGGCGATCTCGCCGGGGGCTATCAAATGCAGCTTTGTAGTCGACGAAGAGATGGTACGTGTCGATCTGGTTTTCGTAAGACTTCTCCAGGATTTGGCGCAAGGTGAAAATCTGGTCAACAGTGGACTTGCCAGGCCTGAACCCACACTGATAAGGTCCAATCAGTGCTTCAGCATGGGGTTTCAGTCTTTCACACAATACGCTCGTTAGGACCTTGTACGCAACTGGAAGAAGACTAATTCCGCGGTAGTTGGTGCGCACCGTGGCATCACCCTTCTTCAGGATGGGACAGATCATGCTGAGATTCCAATCTTCGGGCATGCTCTCCGTGAGCCATATCTTACTGATTAGTTGGTGCATGCTCCCTACCAACATATCACCAGCTGCCTTAAACAGTTCTGCCGGCAGGCCGTCAGCACCTGCAGACTTGTTGTTCTTAAGCCGTTGGATTGCATCCTTGACTTCGATATGACTTGGGATTGGCACTTCAATATCAGTGCCATAGATTGGGGTTCGTGGATCATAATCTTCAGAGTCTGTGCTTGAGCCAGATAACAGACTCGAAAAGTGATCCCTCCATAACCTCAGCACGACCTCTGCTTCTGTGACAAGGTTTCCATCATCGTCCCTGCACGCCACTGCACCAGACTTTAATCCTTGGGTCAGACGCTTGACCCTCTGGTAGAAGTTACGTGCTTCATTTCTGCATCTGCTGCTCTCTATGCTCTCACACTCTCGCCTTTCCTGCTCTTTCTTCTTGCGTCTGAAAAGGCGTTTTTCGTGTCTTCTTCTCAACCTGTAGACGTCCACAATAGCTCGTGTCGCCCCAGCCTGCAGTGTTCTTCTGTAGGCGGCGTCCTTTGCAGCTGTTGCGTCACGACACTCCTGATCGTACCATGGATTCCTTGTTAGAGGACGCTGGAATCCAAGCACCTCTTCTGCCGAAGCTCGCAGGGAGTGAGATATGAGCGCCCACATATCGCTTATGTCTTGAGGTATTGAAGGTGCTCGGCTTAATAGCCCCGAGACGTGAGTGGAGAATGCATTCTTCGCCTGTTGTGATTGCAGCTTTCCGATGTCCAGCCTTCTTAACGCACTTCGACGTGCAATCTTCGCCACACATAGCCGTGTGCGAATCTTAGCTGCAACAAGATAATGGTCGGAGTCGATGTTGGGACCCCGACAGGATCGTACGTCGAGTATGTTAGATGCGTGCCTTGCATCGATCACAACATGATCGATCTGATTTCTGGTCAGTCGATCGGGAGAGAGCCAAGATGCCTTATGGATGTCCAAATGACGGAATCCGGTACTACGAACTACCATATTATGCGCAGCTGCAAAGCCTATTAATCTGAGACCATTGCTCGAGGTGGTCTCATGTAGACTAAATCGCCCGACGGTGGCACCAAAGATGTCTTCTCGTCCTACCTTGGCATTAAAATCCCCGAGGAGAATTTTAATGTCATGGGAAGGACAGCGGCCATAAGCTCGGTCGAGCTCCGCATAGAAAGCGTCCTTGGTGGTGGCATCGTCCTTTTCCTCCGTTGGGGCATGTGCGCATATCAGGCTGATGTTAAAGAATTTGGCAGTAATTCGGATCGTTGCAATTCTCTCGTTTATTGGCCGAAAGTGAGAGACTCGGCGCCGCAGCCTGGCACCTACAACGAAACCACAACCAAATTCATGCCGTTCTGGATGGCAGCTGTAGTAAATGTCACAGTTCTTTCCTCTTTATGCAGCCTTGTCCTATCCATCGCATCTCCTGGATAGCAGTGATGTCAGCCCTACATTTGTTGAGGGTATCTGCTAGTTGTTGAGCAGCACCAGGTCTGTACAAAGTTCGTACGTTCCAGGTGCATACTCTCAAATCATTGTCCTTTTTACGTTTGCTATGGTCGTCAACGTTAGATCGGTTCCTTTCCGAGGCTTCTCTTGCTTCCTTCACTGAAATTGTGTTTTGCATGGGTGGATTCCAAGTCCTACGCCAAAACCTAGTTTGTAGAGTTAGGACTCTCGTCGCGCGCTTTAGTTTGCCACTCAACGGCTGTCGAGCGACAATCCAGGGAGAACCACGTGGAGGTAGTGCGTCGGCTTGAAGAAAGCAGTGACAGGAATCATGCTGGCATTCACCAAGTTGAATGCAATCAGACACTTTGACCTGTATGCTTCCCCCCCATTCTCCCCAGACAAACTTGGTAGGGCTCAATATTTCAGTACATTGGACTTAGCAAAAGGTTATCATCAAATCTTGATGGCTGAAGAAGACATAGAGAAGACAGCGTTTGTTTCACCATTAGGACTTTATGAATACGTTAGAATGCCATTCGGACTAAAAAACGCACCAGCAACTTTTCAAAGATTAATGAATGATATTTTAAGAGATTACATAAACAAAATATGTGTAGTCTACTTAGACGACATTTTAATATTCTCAACAACGCTCGAAGAACACAAACATGCTTTAGAAAAAATTTTTAAAAAACTCCAAGAACACAGATTAAAAATACAAGTAAATAAATGCTCATTTATGAAACAAGATACAGAATTTTTAGGACATGTACTCAGTAAAGACGGAATTCGACCAAATCCAAAAAAGATACAAGATATTTTAGCTATTCCAATCCCAAAAACAGAAAAACAACTAAAAGGCTTTTTAGGCATGACTGGTTTTTATAGAAAGTTCATAAAAGATTACTCAAAAATTGCATACCCTATGATCAAATATTTACAAAAAGGAAATAATATTAATAAAAATGACCTAGAATTTATAGATTCTTTTGAAAATTTAAAAGAACTTATAAGCTCACATCCAATTTTGAAATTCCCAGAATTCGATAAACCTTTTACATTAACGACAGATGCGAGTGATTTTGTAATAGGAGCAGTGTTATCACAGCAAACTCAGCCAATAGCATTCGTATCTAGGACCCTAAACAAACACGAAAAGCAATACAGCGCGACAGATAAAGAATTTCTGGCAATTGTGTATGCCGTAGACTACTTTAGGCATTACCTATATGGCACACAATTTACAATTATAACTGATCACCAACCAATTATGTATCTAAATAAAAAATACAAAGGGAAAGACCTCAAGGACAAACATCAAAGGTGGATATTGAAACTGCAAGAATTTGATTGTGATATCAAATATTTAAAAGGAAAAAAAAAATAACAAAGTGGCGGATTTCCTCAGTAGGCAGGAAACAGCCCCGTATATAGACAAAGAAAATATTAATGAATCAAATTTAGCATTGACAGACACAATTCACTCAGCAAACGAGAACGAACCAATAGATTTTTATATAACAGATGATATAGTTAATAAATTCAAAACTCAAATCATTATCACATATTTAGCAACAGACAGTATAATTAAAAATAAAGGCAGAAAAATTATTGAAATTAATCCAGCAGACGACAATTTAGAAATAGAACAGAAACTCTTAAACAATATTAATAGGGGAACTATTGGCATATATTCAGAAGTACCAGATTCCATTTACTATAAAGTACAATGTATTATAATAGACAGTTTTAAAGACACGAAAAAATATAAAATTCTTAAAAATGTACAAAACGAGCAGTAGACATAAATGACGAACAGGAACTCCACAAACAAATAGCTTTATATCACACAAAAGAATCCCTACATAGTGGCATGAACGAGACATTTTATAGTTTGAAAGACAAAATTTATTATCCAAAACTTAGAGAGCACATTAACTTAGTTATATCCAACTGCACAAAATGTAGAGAAATTAAGTATGACAGGAAACCGATCAAAGCAAAATTCAATATCACAGAAACTCCTCAAGAGAAAAATGAAATAATTCATATAGACATTTTCCATATCAAACACCGATCATTTGTTACAATCATAGATAAACTTACAAAATTCGTAGCTGCATACAATATAAAAGATAGGAATTGGAGGGCAAAATTGCAAATTATAATAGAGCAATTCACAAAATTTGGCAAGTCCAACAAAATTATTATGGATAATGAATTTAGATCAGAACAGATTCAAAGTTTCCTAAATAAAGAAAAAGTCGAGTTACATTTAACAAAACCAAACTCGCACACAGGTAACGCAGACATTGAAAGACTTCACTCCACGTTAATAGAAATTGTCATTAGCATAGATGAAGACATCTCGATAGAATCAAAAATTCAAATTGCTGTTAACACTTACAATAATAGGTATCACACAACTATAAAATGCTCCCCAAACGAAGCTAAAAATAAAAAGAACTCACAAGACCTTAAAGAAATAATAAGCGCTAACAAAGAAAAATCATAACAAAACTAAATGAAGAAAGAGAACAGTATGAAGAAAAAAGAGAGGAAGGACCAATTAAAAATTACAAAAGATTAAGACATAAAGATGAGCCGTATTTTAGATACGCCAAACTAGAAGATATTCATCCATGTAATATCAAAAGACCATTAAAAATGGAACAAAATTAAAATACATGCACATATACATTAACAGTTTAGTAATAAATACATATATATATATATATATACATTTTTTTTCTTTTACTCGCACTTTCAGAATATTTTATTAATCACTTTAATGATTTTATCAATGGCACATGCTAGACTGCATGTGGTCCCAATTCAAGAGGAGGCAGGATATGTCCCTATACATATGTATTCTACAGAAATTGTAAATGAAACTATTATAATTTTGCACATTATTGACATTAATCAAATCACTATAATAATCAATAAAATATACGACAATATAAAGAATATCGAAATAGCAAATAAGGAAACATTAGTAAAGTAAGTTCTATCACTCCATCAACACGAACAGAAAGAGGTATTTTTAATGGAATAGGCACCGTACATAAATGGCTATTTGGCATTATGAACAATGAGGACAGGGAAGAAATTATAGAACACTTAAATATAATAGATCAAAATAATCACAATGCAATCACTAACTTAAACCAACAAATTCACATTAACAACCATTTTAATAATACTATTAACACACTAGCAGGCATAATCCATCAAGACAGAAATATGATAGAACTTTTTTCAGCCAAAATGAATAACCAAACAAAAGAAACAATAAAAAGCATATTATTCAATGATCAAATGAGAACTTTAAAAAATATTGAAGAAAAATTAAATTATATTCAAGAAACCATTGCATCAGCAAAAAACAATATATTTTTACCAGAAATATTATCAAAAGACGAAATAAATAAATTTAAAATAGATTTTTATAAAATTAAATTAATCAGAATGGGGATATTAAAATACAAAAACAACGCAATTGTCATGGCAATCAAGCTACCCAAAAACTTTGTAAAAACAGACATCAAATTCATAACTGCAATACCTAACAGCAACAATATTCAAATTGATCAAGAAAATTTACTAATTACTCAAATTTGTAATAAAATATACGATTATAAAGAAAATGTAATTTTAAGGGAACTAACATTAAGTAAAAGCTGCACAATAAACAACAATTGTAAATTCAAATTCAACAATAAATCCAGCATAGAACAAATAGATGATGAAACAATAATTGTAAGAAACAGTAAAAACGAAAAATTAAAACAAAATTGCGATCAAAGAAATATTACATTAAATGGAAACTACTTAATACAATTTGTTAACTGTAAAATTCAAATATTATCTGAAAACTTTGCAAATGAACAAATAGAATTTTATGATAGATTTTTTTACCCAACAATCCTATTGAACCAATCTTATAAAAACACAATAAACTTTGAACACTTCTCAATACAGAACTTTGAAAACTTAAAAGAAATCACAGAGTTAAAATTTCATAAAAAAATAAGTTATGGCATTTCAATTACATTTGCAATTATTATATTAATATTAATATTTTACTTGTGTATAAAATTAAGACCTAATAATATTCATGTTAATTTTAAAAGAATTCAGGAGAATTCAAATTCTGGCGATGGAGGAGTTATACATTTGTCACCACTTACCACTTCCCCATCTCATTTGTCACCACCGACCACTTACCCAACACTAACACATACAAAGCATTCCATTAGATCGGGATTGCGATCGTCAATTATGTAAACATAAACATTCAAGCTTCCACTATAAACTAATAACCCAAACTGGGACTGCTAGCTTCTTTAACGTAAACATAAACAATCTCTTGCAACTGAAACTAATAACGAATCTCAACCCAAGTCCCAATATAAACACTAACCACAACTCCAAAGTCAGAATATGCTAACGTAATTATAAACAACTCAGACGGTTTGGCTGCCGCCAACATCCAAGTATAAAATAGCACTTCTTGCACAGCTTGACTTTAGTTTGTATCAATTCTCTGAATAAACCAGTTCAAATCTACAACACTGTGTACATTCTTATTTATTGAAATACAACTCATGTATATATATGTCAAATATATATAACTCGCGTTACGATTTGTACTCTGTATTAGAATTCCTCAACAGATAATCCTTCGGCGGAACCATCAAATCGGACACCCCATTTCTGTAGAATGTCTGAGATTCTATGTGGCCCTAAATTCTGGATAAGATTAGTGGATCGGCTACTTCGTGGAGTAATCGGCGTTTCACGATGAGCTACGTGGCCATTTGAAGCACCTAGACTTCCCGAACCTGACATAGAGGACAAAACGCGAGTAACCGTTTCTCGGACAATGGACTCTACATCTATCTGAAAATTGGGTGGCGCTTTCTCAAGCGAGTTGAGTTTATCTTCGATGTCTTGTTGGACGACTTCTTCTAGCGGGTGCATTCGGATTCCGATTTGCCTGTAATCTCACTTTCGCTGGAGTACTACCAGGCGGAGGACAAATATCGTGAGATGGAACGTCAATGGCTCCTTTTGGTGCCTATGAGTTCAAAGATTCTAACTGATGTGCTAACGATCGAGTAACTGGGCGATATGCAGTTGCAACCACTCGTTACGTTGGATTTGCATCGTCACTTTTGGAGTTTGAAGAATGATTGCCAACAACTACTCTCCATTCTTTTGGTTGAACTGCTACTAAACAGCTGGGACACTCGTTACGGACTTGCACTCGCGTTTCCATACAACTTTTATGGAATACGTGGTGACAATTTGTAACAGCACAAGGCTGTGTATTCAACATGATTTCCCCGCAAATAATACAGATATTTGCAGCCATACTATCATGTTGCTGATTCCGGTTGGACTCAAAACTATGTTCAAGTCCCATTTTTATACCCGCTACCCATAGGGTAGAAGGGTATTATAACTTTGTGCCGGCAGGAAATGTATGTAACAGGTAGAAGGAGGCATCTCCGACCCCATAAAGTATATATATTCTTGATCAGCGTCAACGGCCTAGACGATATAGCCATGTCCGTTTGTGTGTCTGTCCGTCCGTCCGTATGAACACCTAGATCTCAGAGACTATAAGAGATAGAGCTATAATTTTTTTCGACAGCATTTGTTATGTTTGCACGCAGATCAAGTTTGTTTCAAATTTTTGCCACGCCCACTCCCGCCTCCGCAAATCAAAAAAATCGAATAACAAGCGTAATTTTAAAGCTGTTGCGAATTTTGGCATATACAATAATTACTATAGTAGTTATGATTCCTGAAAATTTGGTTGCGATCAGATAAAAGTTGTCAAAGTTATTAAAGAAATACTTTTGTATGGACAAAAACGCCTACTTACTAGGGCTCTTAGTTGCTTTGGCCGACAATCTGGTACATTGTGCCGTCTATGGTATATTTTGAATGGTGTGCTGTATCGATATACCAAACATACCATTTGGTACATTTTTAGTATTTTCGGTATATTTTGAAAATAATACCACAATATTTTGCCCTTATTAAAAATGGGTAGCGGGTATCTCACAGTCGAGAACACTCGACTGTAGCTTTCTTACTTGTTTTTCTTTAATTCTCCACAACCTATGAAATCTTATTATAGTTCTTTGGTCAAGCTATCATCTGTATCACAAAAAAAATTTTTATGGAACGGAAAGAGGAAAAAGAATTTGCTACGGTCGAGTTCAATCAGCATGTGCTAATAAAGAATCGAATTCCAGTAGATTTCTAAATCCCTTCAAGCTTCGTACAACTGCTATTAATCTGGGACCAGTGCTAATACTAGCAAATTAATGCCATAATAGGACCTGCCCCACGTGTTGGGCGCCAAAATTCTTGAAAAATCTGTCCCACGTTGTTGGGCCAAATTCCAAATTCTTGTAATATCAGCCCCTTGTTGGGTGCCAGAATTACTTGCAGCATGCCGCGCCGCCACACCGCCTTTTTTCCTATTTGCGTGTGCGGCTCCTCGATCATCATCACCAGACGAGCGGGACCCTTTGAACCCTGAGCTCTTCCGGGATGTGGGGGGGTTGTTGCTGTCACTGATGATCGCTATGTTAGCGGTGAATTATTATAGAGTCCCTCATCAAATATGCATGAAACGATCCTCATGCGAATACAATAAAAGGCACACATGCCTAAAAAAAAACCAAGCAAACTATGGCCAAATAAACAAACTAAATTGAAACTGTAAAGAAAACTCACAAGAATAGTAGTGTACCTAAATGGAGAGGACGAAGGTGTTGATGTCACTCTCCTTGTTCGCATACCCACCCAGTCATAGTCTTCTAATGTATATTTAAGAGAAGACCCCAAACGCAGCTTATTATTTACCCATTCTTACGCTCCCATGTCATCAGAAAAGAAAACTTAGAATTCCATCATCATTATAAAGTTTAATTATTCAAGCAGAAATAATCGGAAATGTAGTATATTCATAATAACGAATAGTTATTTTAACAAAATTTATCCATTTGAAAAATAAACTATATTATAACTTAGTATTATGAGAATATATGTACAAGTATAGTATAGAATAAGTATGAGTGGCCGACTTACGGCCAAAAAAATCATTCAAGTATTTAGAATTTTTGATGTGTTTGGGCTACTGCATTTTCAATGGTGTCTACAATTTTAAATTATACATTTTATAATATTTTATTTTAGTTGTAATTATTTATAAATTCCTGTTTCATATTTCATGTTTCATGTTTTTGTTCTCAGCAACGAGGTTTGAGAACAACTAGGTTATAGCAAGTAGGTTTGAGAACAACTAGATGGTAGAGCAAGTAGGTTTGAGAACAACTAGATGGTAGAGCAAGTAGGTTTGAGAACAACTAGATGGTAGAGCAAGTAGGTTTGAGAACAACTAGATGGTAGAGCAAGTAGGTTTGAGAACAACTAGATGGTAGAGCAAGTAGGTTTGAGAACAACTAGATGGTAGAGCAAGTGCGTATGAGAGCAGGTAGGTTTGGGAACAATTTCATTTGGTACAGTTTTGTATTAGTTTATTTCACTGAGCAGTTTAATATCATTGTGTGGTTTTATTTTTAATTTTCACTGAATGTTTTATATATTGTATTCGTTTTGTTTTCATTTAAATAATATTACAAAATACATTCAACAAAACATTCATTCTTATTTTCTTTCTCCGCACCTGAAAAAGAAATCGCAATAGCGATATATGGCAATAAAATATACGAATATCAATGAAAAGGCATCGCAAATACATAAAAAGGGATAGGTTAATAAATGAAAAGAAAAGTGCGCAAGCCGCCGGCAATCACAGCGCGGCTACACTGGCCAACTGCGACTTTCTTTATTCACTCACCCAAATTTCCTCGATGAAGGCCTTCTCGACGATGTGGTGTTGTTGTTTTTTGGTTAAATTTTGATTATTTTTTTTAGATCTTTCACCAAATTATGATTTGTCTGCACTTTATTGCCTTACGACAATTTGTTTTTTTAAGTTGTTAGGCACAAAAAAAAACAACAAAAAATATTCTGTCGAGTGTAGTCTTTTAAATATTTTCACTTATTTTTTTACACACATACACAATGTCTATATCGCTGCTTCAGTGTTGTTTTTATCTGCTCTTTTGTTCCCTTTGTTCACTAACTTATTTATGCTTTTAATTACTATTTTTCTCAATATGTTAATATGGTTTTGGGCTTTCAGTATTTTACTTATTTTAAACTGATATTCAGCCGCAATTGTTGTTTGATTTTCTTAGCGATTTGTACTCGCTATCTATGCACTTGCACTTCTTGTTTTTAAATTTGTTATTTAATTTGTTTCCTCCCCCGTGTCGTGGTCTGCTCCCTGCTGCTGCTGTCTGTCGCCCTCCTTAGCCAGTTGGCTGGTAGCAAAGATTATTCTTTTCTGTTTTATGGACATCTGATTTTAAACAATTTTTTATGAAATTTTTGCAACTAATTATTTTTTTTCTCTAGTTTTATAATAATTACCTTGCCTGGACGGTACTTTGAAATATTAGGTTAATGCCAGCTTTTTGTAGCAAAAGCGGCGGGGATGGATAAGATTATCCACGATTAAGAAATTTTGTATCTTCTTGGCCACGAGGCCTTAATACTTCTGGGACTTCTGGGTGGATATAATTTTTTCTTCACAGAATATTCAAAGGCGTCTTCTCCCTTTGCGATCTTGATAGAAAAAGATCTAACCTTGATAGTGCAGATTTTAACCAGCCCAAGTGAGAGCGAAATTCACCAAATGGTGAATTTGCATCTGTCACTTACAACGCTGTAACTCTCCACTGTCACCCACATATCTACGTACGCCTATGCGCGCCTAAATATTTAAATTCTAACGTCTTATTTATTTTTGGGGTTACCCATAGGGTAGAAGGGTATTATAACTTTGTGCCGGCAGGAAATGTATGTAACAGGTAGAAGGAGGCATCTCCGACCCTATAAAGTATATATATTCTTGATCAGCGTCAACAGCCGAGACGATCTAGCCATGTCGGTCTGTGTCTGTGTGTCTGTCCGTCTGTCCGTATGAAACACCGGATCTCAGAGACTATAAGAGATAGAGCTATAATTTAACAGCATTTGTTATGTTTGCACGCAGATCAAGTTTGTTTCAAATTTTTGCCACGCCCACTTCCGCCCCCTCAAATCAAAACAATCGAATAACAAGCGTAATTTTAAAGCTAGAGCTACGAATTTTGGTATATACAATAACTACTGTAGTAGTTATGATTCCTGAAAATTTGGTTGCGATCAGATAAAAATTGTGGAAGTTATTAAGGAAATACTTTTGTATGGGCAAAAACGCCTACTTACTAGGGGTCTGAGTTGCTTTGGCCGACAATCTGGCACATTGTGCCGTTTATGGTATATTTTGAATGGTGTACTATATCGATATACCAAACATACCATTTGGTATATTTTCAGTATTTTCGGTATATTTTGAAAATAATACCGCAATATTTTGCCCTTATTAAAAATGGGTAGCGGGTATCTCACAGTCGAGCACTCTCGACTGTAACTTTCTTACTTGTTGTTTACTGTATGGGTCCATTACATTCATTCATTTTAATTCAATATTAAAGCAAATTTCTCTTAAATTATACAAACTAATTCGCGGCAATCAAGTCATCGCGACAATTCATGTAATGCTCCTATGGGGGCATCACTGTTCAGAACATAAAGACAGCAACTATGCTCTATACCTCCTCTGAACGGCTCATGGGTCATAGTTAGCCGATGCTAACAATTTTGGCGCGGCCCTATGGGGCAGCACCGGTAGAAGACGTGTCGATCCTCTGCTCGACTGCTTTTCGCTTTTTGAATTAGTCCAAGTTAGCCGGTGCTATCAATTTTAGTGCGGCCCAATTGGGCAGCACCGGTAGGAACAGTGGCAATCTTCATTGCTTTTCAGCTTATGTATGTGCCCACTATAACTCCAGCAGCAGCTTTGCCCGCCGATAATGCGGAGGTGAATATATGGCGGTGGCCAAAGGTTAAACGCTTTCTAAACGTTTATAAACCCACGCAGCACTAACTTGCAAAGGCCTAAAAACATTTCTTATTAGAAATATGTATATGTCTACGTACCCTACGTACCTTATAATTATCCAAACAATACTCTGGTGGCTATATCCACGCAGATGGAGAAATCTTTTCCGTTAATAGTAATGTTCAGCTCTGGATTGCTGAATTTTATATGTATATTTATAAATTGTCCCAGCCAATTGATCCACGCGCCTTGGTATGGGAAACGGAAAACGAAAATTTCTTCTTCTTCTAATGTGTCTTCGATAATATTGAGCTTACACAGAGTTGATCTCAACTATTCGATCAATCTCTGTAATTTATTTATGGGAATGGTAATTTACTGTCAAGGGCTGCTAACTCGACTAAGTTGACATGTAATATGCGATTAATCAGCTACCGAGCTAGCATTTCAAAATCACCATCTAGTGTCTGATTCGTTAGCGTTTCGACGAAATACAGAAAGTCCTCTACAGTCATAGACGAAGGACCAGAAAAACGTACCTTCCAATTATAAATGGTCTGACTAATTGTATCAGGCCGTAAGTTGTGTATCTCTTGAAACTCTGCCTGAGGCGCCACCATCTCGGACACTGGATTTCGTGTGTTCACCCCATCTCTGTTAGAGATTCAAAACAGATGCTCAAATGATTGATGCTGCTGTTGCCTGGCTAGAGACGATTGCCTAGGAGCAGAGTGAACTCGATCATTTCTACCTTGAGCAACTGAATTAAATGACAACCTGTGGAAGCCATCTTCGATCGCTTTCGACAACACAAGCGACTGCTGCGTCAGAGCGGTTGCTACCGCCTCAGCAATACTTTGCTGCAAGCTAAACATTGGTTGCACAACTGGTGCTGGCCCGGCAACCAATGCTGGATTATCATTCGAATTCTGCTGTACTGGTTCTGGTATACCTGTCTGGTCTAACAGATCTTGCGCTACTGTCTTGCGTTTGTTTTCCTGAACTCTGAGCTGCTCTTAGTTCTTCTGCCAAGCTCAGGGATTTGCTTAACGCTGTCTTACAACTTGGGCAAACTTCGTTATTTCCAGTCGCAGTACTAAAACACACATGGTGGAAATAGTGATTGCAACTCGTTGTTAGAAGTTGAGCTAGATACTCCACTTCTTTTGAGCATACACAACAGAAAGTTTCTCCCGCCATTCTTTGATATAGCGGGTTAGAATTTCCACTAACGGCCATCTTGATTATTTATAAATTTCTAACTAAACAAAAACTTATGAAACACAAAACAATAGTGACAAAATAGACAGTAATTGAAATCAAACTCAAAAATATACCAATATAACATGAATAAATTTGGAACCATGCAACACTTATCGAAGGAAGAGTTGCTAACTAATAGTCGAAAGTAGATATTGAAAACAAAGAAAACAAGTAAGAAAGTTACAGTCGAGTGTGCTCGACTGTGAGATACCCGATACCCATTTTTAATAAAGGCAAAATATTTCGGTATTATTTTCAAAATATACCGAAAATACTAAAAATATACCAAATGGTATGTTTGGTATATCGTTGTAGTACACCATTCAAAATATACCATAGACGGCACAATGTACCAGTTTGTCGGCCAAAGCAACTAAGAGCCCCAGTAAGTAGGCATTTTTGCCCATTCAAAAGTATTTCTTTAATAACTTAAACAATTTTTATCTGATCGCAACCAAATTTTCAAGAATCATAACTATTATAGTAATTATTGCATATACCAAACTCTAGCTTTAAATTTACGCTTTTTATTAGATTTTTTGATTTGAGGGGGCGGAAGTGGGCGTGGCAAAAATTTGAAACAAACTTGATCTGCGTGCAAACATAACAAATGCTGTTGAAAAATTATAGCTCTATCTCTTATAGTCTCTGAGATCCAATGTTTCATACGGACAGATGGACATGGCTAGATCGTCTCGGCTGTTGACGCTGATCAAGAATATATATACTTTATAGGGTCGGAGATGTCTCCTTCTGCCTGTTACGTACACTTTATGGGTAGTCGAGCACACTCGACTGTAGCTTTTTTACTTGTTTTTTGATTATCTCAATTCACTGGACCCGTGGCGGCCTTAAAAAAAATAAGACTTACAAAATTTTTTCGGTGGGATATTTTTTTTTGAAGAGCTCATATGCTTCACACACTGTCGTCATCATAAAACGTTAGGCAACTACATCGCATGCTATCAAAATTGTGTCCCTTTTTCTTGAGGCCTGGACACTAATATTGTCGTTAAAATAAAATTCTTTAATTGAGTTACTAAGCTCTCTTGTAGGGTCTTTTCGAATTTAGTTTTCGCAATATTTTTTTTAGGGAATTTCTTTTAATTTGTTTAACAAAATTTCAACTACTTTCTTTTCTAAGTCTCTGGACAGAGCATTCTCAACTTTTCTTACAGCTTTCCCCAAGGTTTGCTTGCATTTGTAAGGATCACTTTTTTTTTGCAGTATTTTGTTTTTCTGCATCTGTCTTTTCTGCAAGCTTTTGTCGATATTGGCTCTTAAGTATGCGCTCAAGCTGTCTCCGTCGCCGCTTTACAGTTTATTTTATTGTGGTGAGTCTTCCTTCAACTTATCTCTCCACCGATTACAAGTTTCTCTTCTCTTTTGGGAACTCTTTACGCTCATCTACTTTTAAATAATTTACAATTATAAATAGTTAGAAAAAAAAAGTATTCAACATTTATGTTATGTACCACTATGTTATGTACTTACAGTCGCGCACTGGACAATCTTCAAATGATCACCAAAAATTCAAATATTTCTTTTTTTTATATATTTACGGCACACACAGGCTAGCAAAAATCCTCTACTGAACCCTCCCCGAGGGTGCCGGCTGGGTAGGATCTGTATTATCTCATTGTCATCGGGTAGCAGATCTCTACTATGCGCCGACGTTTCAGGTACTGCCGATCCTAGCTGAGGGCTCTGCTCCTTGGCTTTCGGGCACTTGTCTGTCTGGGATAAGAAGCAGAATCCATGGTACGAGGTGTTTGGCGGTCACACTGAAAACGCTATGGGGGGCTCCCATGAACAAAATCAGCCAATATGTCTCGCAATGGAGCACATAAAAAATTCAACCCGAGCTGGGATGTCAGCACAAACGTCGGTGGAACGCGTGACTGCTACCACCGGCGGGCACAGGGGGGAGAGATCGTCTCTGCGTATCGCCAGCGGTCTCACCTCTGATGCGGTGGGTGCAGGCCAAATCATTAGAAGTTAGTCTTCCGTTTAAAACAGACCCAAAAATACTTGGTTCGTCCTTCGAAACAGCAAAACGTCGGTTTCTTTCTCTTGAACGCAAGGTTTGAAGAAACGCAACATTAAAGGAAATGTATGTCAGTTTCATGAAAGAATATATAGAACTTGGTCATATGTCTGCCGTTGATTTTCCACCAGGACCACACTATTTTATACCACATCAGTGCGTCCTGAGGCCTGATAGTGCCACCACCAAACTTCGAGTTGTTTTCGACGCTTCGTGCAAACCGACGTCTAATTATTCATTGAATGATATTCTAATGGTGGGGCCAACTATACAGAGGGAACTCTTCTCGTCGCTAATTCGCTTTCTACTTAGTCGGTTTGCCCTCACGGCAGATATTACTAAAATGTATAGATCAGTAAGCATGTCTTCAAAGGATCGAATGTTACAACTTATTGTCTGGCGTGAAAATCCGTCAGAAAAGCTTCAAATTTATCAACTGAATACAGTTACTTATGGCACTGCCTCTGCTCCTATTCTGGCCATATGAAGCCTTCACGAACTTGGTGTTCGCCATAAGGAAACACATCCTCTTGGAGCTAAAGTCGTCTGCAATGACTTCTACGTCGATGACATGCTTACTGGAGCTGACGATGCTGACACGCTGAAGGAGATTTGTGCCCAAGTGTCAGATATCCTAAGCTCCGGTGGTCTCCAATTGGCCAAATGGTACTCCAACCACCCTGCTTTAATCAATGGGAATGAAACTGATAAAGTTCTCAGTTTCAACGACACAGATTCGACCAAAACATTGGGCATCCGGTGAACGCCAAAATACGATATATTTCGATATCATTTGGATTCCAGCTTCACCGATCATTGCCCTACAAAATGCAACGTTTTGTCTGTGACAGCTCTTATGTTCGACCCACTTGGCTTGCTGAGCCCCATCAGTATTAAAGCCAGAATCTTACTGCAAGAGCTCTGGCAAATCATCTGGCATGGGACGAAACTATCCCTATGCAAATGCATACGAGATGGGAGAGATTTAAAGAAAATCTACTAACCTTTGGCTGGCAAAAATCCTCTGCTGAACCCTCCCCGAGGGTGCTGGCTGGGTAGGATCTGTATTACCTCAGTGTCAACGGGGTAGCAGACCTCTACTATACGTCGATATTTTCAGGAACTGCAGATCCTAGCTGAGGACTCTGTTCCTTATCTTTCGGGCATCTGCCTGAAGATAAGTAGCAGAATCCATGGTACGAGGTGTCTGGCGGTCAGACTGAAAACGCTATGGGGGGCTCCCAAGAACAAAATTAGCCAAACTATGGTCTCGGAATGGACTCTTTAAACTATTCAACTCGGGCTGGGATGTCAGCCCAAAACGTCGGTGGAAAGGCGTGACTGCTACCACCGGCGGGCACGGGGGGGAGAGATCCTCTCTGCGTGTCGCCAGCGGTCACACCTCTGAGGCGGCGGGAGCAGGCCGTATCAGTTGTAACAACACTGCCACCAAAAATTTCGAGGTTGGTGCGCGCGGGTGCTGTGGTCTTAACCGACACGGACCAAAAGAGCGCTGCGCCAACTTCTACGGTGGAGGGGGAACGTCTTCCTCTTCAGTCACCCCTGCCTATCGCCAGCACCTCCAAGGTTGCGCAGCGGGGCACGGGGGGGCTGAAGGAGAAGGCCAAAAATAGGCGGCGACCCGTATTCACGCAAGGCTTAGTGGCGTAGCTAACCTGTCCGTCAAGGACCAGGAGAGGCTTGCCTGGGCCAACACGTGGATGCGGGAAAAACCAACTTAGCCCCCTTCCAAAAGACAATAAAGTGCAGACCGGTTCTACCGGCCCTGCCAACAACAAGGTGGAGTCCATGGCAAGCAAGCGCCAACGGTCGCTGAGAGTCCCAAACAAAGGGGCTCCAGTGAGCAAGAAGCTGCGAGCACCTGGCTCCACCAACATGGACTCGAACAGGACGAAACAGAGAGCAACGGTTGCTGAAACTGCCAGGCGGCATCTCGCCGTTGCTCTCATAGACAGAGGGGACCCTAACGGGAAAATGTCTGCAGACGCGGTGGCGGTTGACCCATAGTAAGCTGGTCGACGCACTGTTTGTCAGGATGGAGAATGTCCCAGACAGTCCAATGCCTACATTCGAAGGCACTGGCTGGCTGAATGGTGTCAAGATCCTGACATGCAAGGACGACCCAACTTTGCAGTGGCTGCAAGCGACCGTACCCAAACTGGACGGGCTGTGGAGGGGGCCAAGCTGGACGTGGTGGACAGGAATAATATTCCGTCCATGCCGAAGGCGAAAGTCCTTTTCCAATAGTTGTCCAGGGAGAGCGGGCGCTTCAGCTGCTTAAAAAGCAGAACCCGCCATACCGACGAGTGATTGGTCCGTGCTGAAGGTTAATGAACCCTTTACCCAGTGGTGGGCAGCACGTGATCATTCAGATCAACAAGGAGGCCGAGGATCTGCTATATAAACGCAATGGGAAGATGGCGTGGGGCTTAGGGAGGCGTGTACCTTCGCCTCAAGAAACGTCATCCGAACGACAATGACACACACACGCTGAGGTCTGGGGAGGTTGAGGCAGATCTCGGTCTCGAGAGCGTGACCGACGCCACCCAGCACCTCAGCCTGACTGACAAGACGGAGGAGGTGGGGGAGGAACTGTCCATGGAGACGGGCCCCCCGCGAGTTTGCTAACCTCTAATGAGTGTGCTGCAACTCAACCTCCATAAATCCAAAACGGCTTCGGCGGAGCTACTCCTTGCCCTGGAGGAAGTGTCCGCCTACGCGGCTTTGGTCCAAGAACCGTGGATAGCGTCGGGCAACACGGTGGCTGCTCACTGAAGTCGCTGGAGAGCCGTGAAGGATGTTTGCTGCTGGCATCCTGTTATATGGCCCACGACAAGCCGGCTCCACCTGACGAGCTGCGGAGGCTGGTGGACATGGTCTGCTCCTCCAATAAGCATATTATTATCGGAACGGACGCCAACGCCCACCATAGCGTCTGGGGAAGTCCCGACATCAACGACAGGGGTGAGTCAGTTCTTGATTTTATCCTTAACCATAAGCTTAGACTAGCCAACAGGGGTGAGGTATCTACCTATGTAGGTCCCACCTCCAGTAATGTGCTGGACTTAACGATTTCAACTGAGTGTACCAATGTTGAAGAGTGGAGGGTCCTGGACAGACCCTCCTTCTCGGACCATAAGTACATTCAATTTACCATTCCTTTTAACAGGGTACCTGCGGCTCAGCCGTTCAGAAAATCCCCGTAACACGAACTGGGCGAAATTTTCTAGCCTTGTTTCCAAGTCTCTTGGTTCGCCGGGTAACATCAACTCGGTGCAGGACCTAGAAACTAATGTCAATGTCCTTCTGCAGGACTACTTTCAGCGTTTCGCCAATCTTGTAGACTCTCAAGACCGACGAGAAGATTGAAGCCACCCTGGTGGAACCCAGATCTCTCATCGCTACGTGGAGAGCTTACTAGCATGTTTCAACTTGCTAAGAAGGCGGACAACGAATATGTCTGGGACGAGTATAGGTCTCTTCTGAAGTCGTACAAGAAGATGATCCGATCATCCAAAAGGTCTTCATGGAGAACCTTCTGCTCGGACCTGGATAACATCAAAGACACCTCCAGACTGAGGAAGCTGCTGTCCAAGCAGGCTTCCAGTCCTAGTCTGCTCAAGTCGGGCGATGGAGCGTGGACGGAGAGCAGTGCTGAAACTCTTGAAGCACTGCTCTCAACTCATTTCCCGGGATGTATTGGAATAGAGAATAGTGACTGGCAGCTCTTTCCTAGTCTCCCAGTTATGAGACTCCCTGCCAGTCTAATTACAGATAACAAAATAATTTGGGCTATCGACTCCTTTGCGAAGGTCAGGTCGCCCGGTCTCGATGGACTTTCGCCAGCAATGCTGCAAGCCAGCAAGCCCACGATTGTTCCGTGGTTATCGGGTATCTATTCGGCGTGCCTCGCATGGGGTCATATCCCCACTCTTTGGAGGACCTCGAAAGTCATTTTCCTGCCCAAGGCGGGCAAATGCAGTCATGTGGTCCCAAATGACTTTCGGCCTATCAGCCTAACCTCTTTCCTGCTAAAAAACATTGGAAAAGCTACTTGATTTGCACATCAGAAGCAACTCAATGCATCTGTTGTCCCCAAATCAGCATGCGTATACAAAGGGCAAGTCCATTGAGACTGCTCTCCATGCTCTAGTAGCCTCCATAGAAAAGCGGACCACTATAAAGAATATGCCTTGGGTGCATTTCTTGACATTTCAGGCGCCTTCAATAACGTCACCACTGATGCTATTATGAAGGGCCTTACCTCAATTAACACGGCACCAGCGATCCACAGATGGGTCAACCGCCTTCTTTGTGACAGGCGGGTGGTGGCTACGTGGGGCGATGCGGCCATTACAAAGGTAGTGCGAGGTGGCACTCCCCAGGGTGGGGTTCTCTCGCCTCTCCTTTGGAATTTGGTCGTAAATAGCCTACTTCTAAAATTTTACTAGACGGGCCCCCAAGTTAATTGCCTATGCTGACGACATAAGCATTTTGATAACTGGGAAATGCCCAACCACCCTTAGTTCCGTAATGGAACTTACTTTGCGGGAAGTTAAAGCATGGGCCGAATCAGCCGGGCTCAGCATTAACGCGGATAAAACGGACCTTATCCTCTTCACGAAGAGGTATAAGGTACCTGCGTGGTCCCCCCCAAAAATAGGCTGCACTATGCTAAAGCCGAGCCTAGCAGTAAAATACCTAGGTGTGGTCCTGGACAGCAAACTGACATGGAAGCTCAATGTGTTAGAAAGGGTGAAGAAGGCCACCGGAGCCTTGTACATGGCGAAAAAGATGCTTAGTTGCACTTGGGGCCTCTCTCCTAATCTAATGCGGTGGATTTACATCTCAGTTGTTCGCCCTATCCTCACCTACGGTGTTCTAGTGTGTGGTGGCAGGCCACTGAAAAAAGGACGTACCTATCCATCATGGAAAGGACACAGCGTCAAGCGCTACTGTGTATCACAGGCGCTCTCAGGTCGACGCCAACTAAAGCCCTCGAGGTTATAGCTGGTGTGGAACCATTACACCTATACGCGCAATCCATAGCCGCAAAATCGTCCCTACGGATTGCCGCAACTGGCAATTTGGGTCTGCTAGGCTATGGTCACAGCGCCATTGGTAGGGAGACTAGTAGAGACTTGGACTATACTATCCCCCTTACCAGTACTGACCATATTAACACTATATTCTTGAAACGGAGTGCTGGCGGGAAGGGTTATGCATTCCCGAAGCCCTCAACCTCTTCACCGACGGTTCGAAGATGGATGATGGTGTCGGAGCGGCCGTATACTGCCCGGACCCGGTCTCCAAACAATCCTATAAACTCCCAGACCATTGCAAGCATCTTCCAGGCGGAAGTTTTTGCCATTGGCAAGGCTGCCGAATTGGCTCGGGGTTTACAGCGTGATCACACCTCTATTAACATCTTTGTTGACAGCCAGGCTGCAATAAGATCAATGCACTCTGATGTGGTCAAGTCCAAAGTTGTCCTGGACAGCAGAAGAGCAATAGAGTCGCTGAACGCATCTGCGGTCGTGCGAATCTATTGGATCCCAAGCCACCAGGGCATCGATGGCAACGAGATCGCAGACACTCTCGCCAAAGAGGGAGTGGGGCTCGATGTTGGCAACATGTGCAATGTTCCGATATCCCTGCGAACTCTAGGCAGTGAAATTGAGGTGCGCTCTAGACTTCAGTGGGACGCGAGCTGGCGTAATGCCAACTCGTGCAAAACTGCAAGGCTGATGTGTGCCTCTACCAACAAAACTTAACCAAATTCGTCATGCAGCTTTCAAGGAAAGACTGCAGGCTAATGCTAGGCATTTTAACTGGCCACTGTATGTCAGCTGTCCATGCTGTAAAGATGGGCATCACGAACAGTGATCAGTGCAGGAAATGCAACGAACCCGGGGTTAAGGAAACACTTGAGCATCTTCTCTGTAGATGCCCAGCGTTATCCCCGACTCCGTTTGAAATACCTTAATTCGCCGTGCCACAACGATCTTCGGGACGTCTCACGGCTATCTCCTAGGATGCTGCTGGCTTTTGCCAAAAAATGCATCCATACTGCGCGATTTCTGAGACGTAGATAAGCTACCGGTTCAGCTACGGACCTCCACTGGTCTATGCTTTGCCCCGTACTGGGGCAGCCGGTCCTACCTAACCTAACCTACTAAACCTTGACAAAGTATCCATTCCACGATACACCAATTCCAGCAAAGCCAATATCCAAATTCATGGATTTGCAGACGCTTTCAGCCACGCTTATGGCTGCTGTTTATATATACGAGCTAATCAGAATGGAAAAGTGAAATGCAAATTGCTTACATCAAAAGCAAAAGTTGCGCCTTTAAAAACCAAGTCGATCTCAAGACTTGAGTTGTGTGCAGCGTATTTACTGGCGCAATTGTGGTCGTACGTCAAGCCAATGCTTGGCAAATGCAGAATCGAGAGTGTGCATTTTTGGACAGATTCAGATATCACACTGCATTGGATTAGAATGTCGCCTTCTTCGCTAGCAACATTCGTAGCAAACCGTGTATCCAGTATACAAGACCTCACACAAGATGTTACATGGAGACATGTGCCTTCTGCGTCAAACCCTGCCGATATTTGTTCTCGTGGTTGTGACATCGATGAATTAGTCGACTCGATATGGTTAGAAGGCCCACTATTTTTAATGGCCTAAGAATCCTCATATTTCATTGTCAACCGATTTGAAAAACAGTGAAACAAAAAAATCAGCTCAGGTTTGTTTAACTACCAACACTGATTTTCTGTCATCTATACTGGCTAGCTTTTCTTCGTACAAAAGGTTGGTTCGAGTGATTGCCTTTGTGTTCATTTGCTCAACAAAAAATTGTTCTTCAGCACTTAGTAAACAGGAGTTGTATTTTGCCTCGTTAGAGTTATTCGAATTGGTTCAACGGTCCGAATTCCACTTGGAATTTAAAAAACTAAAAGCAAATCAATTAGTTCAACCAAATGTCCAATCTCTCGCCCCATTTATTCAGAAAATCTTTGAGCCCGAAAAATCTCTTTCGTTTATCCGCGTAGGTGGCAGACTATTAAATGCACCAATTGACTACGATGCCAAGTCTCCGATCCTGATGTCAAAGAATTCGCCCTTGGTCAGAATGTATTTAAGAGACTTGCATCAGACCAACTGTCATGCTGGTGTTAAAACTAAGATTTCGCTCTTAAGGAAAAGAATTTGGCTGATTAATGCTCGAAGAGAATGCACACAAATAGTTCGTGGTTGCGTTCTTTGTTTTCGATACAAGCCAAAACTAATGGAACAAGTAATGGGGCAGTTACCAACTGATCGCTTGATTGCTACACGTCCATTTCACATTTGTGGTGTTGATTTTTGCGGACCCATAAATGTTTCCTTGCGAGTTCGGGGACGGCCTCCTTTAAAAATGTATATAGCAGTATTTGTGTGTTTTGCATCAAAGGCTGTTCATCTAGAACTGGTTGCTGACTTGTCCACTAACTGTTTTTTATTATCCCTAAAAAGCTTCATCGCAAGGCGTGCCGTTCCACTTCGGATGTATTCGGACAACGCCACCAACTTCGTCGGGACAAACAACCTACTCAAGGAGCTACAGATGGAGTTCTCAAAGCAGCAGGAGAAACTGCAGTTGTTCGCGTCGGAGCTGGGGATGGAATGGCACTTCATCCCTCCTCGAGCCCCACATTTCGGAGGACTGTGGGAGGCCGCGGTGAAATCCGCAAAGCATCTCCTCGTCCGGCAAATGGCCAACGCGTCACTGGCGGAAAGCGAGGTCAGAGCTCATCTGGCAGATGTCGAGGCCATTCTCAACTCGCGGCCTCTTACCCCACTCAGCTCCGATCCCAACGATGACGAGGCTCCAACGCCGGGCCATCTTCTAATCGGGCAAGCCATACGTTCGCTGCCTCAAGGATCCGTGCCAGACAGGCCCAACAAAGAGCTGACGTATTTGCGAAGGTGGCAAATGTTATCCACGCTCAGACAGCGGTTTTGGCTCGCGCGGTCGTAGGACTACATCCACAACCTCCAAATCCGCACCAAATGGAAGTCTCCACAGCCCGGCTTGGAGGTCGGATGCCTCGTCCTGGTTCACGAGGACAACACACCACCTCAGCGGTGGATAGCTGGAAGGGTCGCAGGCGTAACCCGAGGAACAGACGGCCAAATACGGGTGGCCGAAATTAGAACGGGCACTGGGACATTCAAGCGTCCAATCCACAAATTAGCACGGTTGCCAGTAATTTGAAATCCCACGTCAGGTATTCAAAGGTGGCCGGTGTTAAATCAAGCGCCTTGTCCTACTGTAAGCCTGCTCAGCCTAACTGAGCAGTTACATTTTAGTCTCAATCTTGCGCTCTTCTTTTGCTACAGTTGTTACAGTTTAGTTATAAGCTTTCGCTCATCTTTGTTTTCCTTTAACTACTAGTGTCGGAATAATCGGCAAACAATAAATTGTCGCTCTCTCCTTTTGTAACTAGCAAACGAAACAGTCGTGTTTAATTTGCGCATCAGCAGCCTTCAAGTTGTCTTTTTTTTTTGCTCCCAACAACAATAAATTATTTTTCGATTTTCGTAATTTTACAACAACCATACTCCTTCAAGGCAACCACGTACTTTACGACACACACACACGAATTTTTGTTTCTTTGCCATTTGGTGGTTTCTTTTTATTAGTTTCTGTGTATTGATGATCCCGGTGACTTATCAGCGATTGAGATACACATATACGGTCATCGCACACAGAAACTTATTGGTATATATAATATATATATAAATATATATATAAATTGTCTGGCACAAACGATCCTGGTGCCTTATCAGCGGTTGATGTACACATATACGGTCGCTTGTGAGGCAATTTTTTTTTTTTTTGAGGACTTTGCTTTTATTTATTGAATCTTCTCTAGATTTTGAGACTAACAATAAGTTTACGAATCTTAACATTAAAATTTAGCTAACAGTGTGTTAAAACTGCATTCTGGTTGCGCGTCCCTCAAGTCGGTCGCTGGGTAGGTAAGTCATTACGACGAAGACGTGATTGGTTGCTCAACCTTGTTAGACCTCACGCCAGGTGGTTAGGGTGCAACAGTAGCTTGGTAAAGTACTTTTCCTTCTGTTCTGCGATCACTTCTTTGACTGGTAGGATGTTTAAGTCGCGTTGTATGTTTTCCTTGCAAACGTACCACGGTGCCCCGGTGATGGTTCTCAAGATCTTCGACTGAGCTCGCTGGACTATGTCAATATTACTATTGCTGGCACTCCCCCATAATTGGGAGCCGTACATCCATATAGGTTTTAGTACCGAGTTATACAGCAGGACTTTATATTCAAGGCTAAGGGGAGACCGAGCGTTGATAAGCCAATGGAGGCTGCTGGCTTTTAGCTTTAGGTGTGTTCTTTTGGCTTCAATGTGCCGGCGCCATGTGAGTCTTCTGTCGAGGTGTACTCCTAGATATGTCACTTCGTTTGCTTGCGGGAGTAGAGTGTTGTTTAATGTTAGCGGCGGACAGTTTTGCCTGTTCAGAGTGAATGTAACGTGCTTGCATTTTTGTTCGTTCACTCTAATTCGCTAATCTGACAGCCATTTTTCAACATCGATTATATGAAGAGCTAGCTGCGCAGTTGCTTGCCTCGGGCATTTTGAGCGGCTAAGAATAGCTGTATCATCAGCAAACGTAGATGTTGTTATTCGAGTGCTTGTCGGGATGTCTGCTGTGTAGAGGACGTATAGTGTTGGCCCTAGCACACTACCTTGAGGAACTCCAGCTCCAACAGATATAGCAGAGTTGCATCTTACAACAAATTTTCTGTCGTAAAGGTAAGACTCTAAAAAGCTTATGGGTGTTGCTGGGGAGCATTGTCTTGATCTTGTACATTAGACTTCTAGCCAGACTCTGTCAAATGCTTGAGAGACATCTAAAAATATGGCAGTACAGTACTCTCGTTTTTTCGAACGCGTTCCGAATTTCTGATGTTATCCGGTTGACCTGCTCAATTGTTCCGTGCTTTTCACGAAACCCAAATTGATGTGACGGGATTCCTTCCTGGAGTCTTAGGTATGTGTTCATCCGAATCAAAACGCATTTTTCAAAGAGTTTAGATAAGCATGAAAGTAGGCTAATAGGTCTATACGACGTGGGGATTGTGTGGTCTTTTCCCGGCTTTGCTATCATTATTATAATTGACTTCTTCCATCTCACTGGATAGTAGCCAAGTTTTGCGATGGTGTTGAAAAGCTGGGTGATAGAGCAAACGGCGCAATATGGGAGCTCGATGATCATTTTGGGAGTTATGAGGTCGCATCCCGGGGATTTTTTCGGATTCAGTTGATTTTTGATGATGCTAACGATTTCATTTGGGCGAAATTCGATTGGCTCACGTTGAAGCTGAGGCTCGTTTGGTAAAGTCGGCAGAGTAAACGCACTCGTGGCAGGATTTGGTTGAAATACATTTTTAAGGTGGTTGGCAAACGTGCTGGCTCTGTCTGCATCGCTACGCGCCCAGCCTCCTGTGGGATTTCTAATAGGCATCACTGTTTCTTTCGGTGAGCTCAGAGTAGGGTGAGCTCTCCATAGTGAGTTTTTCGTACTAGAAGTACACAATTGCTCTATGTAGTGGCGTTGCACATATGCTTCTTCTTGCTGTAGAGCTTTAGTAAGTTCACGTGAGGCATGTCTTAAACGTTGCTTAGAAGATGGCGATCTGTGGAATTGCCACTCTCGACGTAAGCGTCGCTTTTCGAGGACGAGCTGCTCGATTTGTAGATTTGTCTTCTTTCGATTGCTTTGTGTATTTATGGTTTGAGGTGTTGAAGCTTGGGCTGCAGAGACAAGTACAGACTCCAGTGAATTAACAAAGCTGTCTACGTCGGCTTCATTGTTGAGATGGGGACTTAGCTCAATGTGTGAGCTTATATACTTTCTGTACTTAATCCAATTAGTTTTCTGTGAGGTCAATTTTAGTGATTGTTTCAATGTTCCTGGATGCCGGAGTAGAATAAACAGTATAGGCGAGTTGTCAGATGAAAGATCCGAAAGGCATTCGGCGCTTATCAGATTTTTATACCCGCTACCCATAGGGTAGAAGGGTATTATAACTTTGTGCCGGCAGGAAATGTATGTAACAGGTAGAAGGAGGCATCTCCGACCCTATAAAGTATATATATTCTTGATCAGCGTCAACAGCCGAGACGATATAGCCATGTCCGTCTGTCCGTCTGTGTGTCTGTCCGTCTGTCCGTATGAAACACTGGATCTCAGAGACTATAAGAGATAGAGCTATAATTTTTTTTTCGACAGCATTTGTTATGTTTGCACGCAGATCAAGTTTGTTTCAAATTTTTGCCACGCCCACTTCCGCCCCGCAAATCAAAAAAATCGAATAACAAGCGTAATTTTAAAGCTAGAGTTCCGAATTTTGGTATATACAATAATAACTATAGTATTTATGATTTCTGAAAATTTGGTTGCGATCAGATAAAAATTGTCGAAGTTATTAAAGAAATACTTTTGTATGGGCAAAAACGCCTACTTACTAGGGGTCTTAGTTGCTTTGGCTGACAATCTGGTATATTGAGCCGTCTATGGTATATTTTGAATACGGTACTATGTCGATATACCAAATATACCATTCGTATATATTTTTATAGTATTTTTGCAGTATATTTTGAGAAAATACCGCAAAATATATTTCTTTTATTCAAAATGGGTAGCGGGTATCTCACAGTCGAGTACACTCGACTGTAGCTTTCTTACTTGTTTGGAATGTTTTTGGTAATCGCAAAGTCTATTAAATCGGGCAGTTTCTATGGGTCTGCCGGCCAGTATGTTGGTGTGCCAGGAGAAACATGGTCGAGCTTGTTCTTGGCGTTGATAATGGCATTGTAGAGCTGCTTTCCTTTTGGAGTCACGAGACGAGATCCCCAGTGTGTGTGCTTGGCATTGTAGTCTCCTGCTGCTATGAAATGGTCTCCTAGTGAGTTGAAAAACTGCATAAACTCATCTTAAGCTATAGTGAAGCGAGGGGGGCAGTATACAGCGGTAGTGTAAGTTCGTTGCCGGTATTTAGTTTTATATTTATAGATGTGGCCTGTAGGTAGTTTTAGCAAATTTGTTATGATAGTAGTGCTTAATACGGCTTCTGATTAGAATTCCAGTCCCACCATGTGCTTTACCGTCTGGATGATTTGTTCCGTAGAAAAGTATATCCTCGTAGTTGAAAATTGTATTTCTTTGTAAGGTGTGTTTCTGAAAGCAGCATTACGTCGATTTGATTGTCGAGTAGGAATTGAGCTAACTCAAGTTTATGCTGCGAAACGCCGTTAGCGTTCCACGTACAGATCCGTAGGGGAGTCATTATTTGGATTGTTGTGAAACCAGCATTTGAATCAATAGATTTTGGTTTCGCATTAAATCTTGCATAGTTGTGCGCATAAATGACATAAATTCTGTAAGGCTTTGTTGTAAGCTGCATATCATAGCTTCGAAGTTGCTTTTTGGCTGCTCCGGCGATTGATATTGCTGAGCCATGTTCGGTTCTTGGAATGCTGATTGCAGAAATTAACTTTTGAGGCAGGGATAGCTGGTCCTGATTTTAAAGCGCTTGCGTATGTCACACTTTTGTCAGAGGTATTAGGTCCTAGTGAGGATCTGGCTGCAGTCGAGAAGAAAGACTTCAGGGTTTGATCTGGAGACTTTCAACGTTTTATTTTGGGTGCGGGCGGTAATTCCTTTTTGATGAATGCGGCTTTTCAGATCCTTATACACTGGGCAACCTCTATAGTTAGCAGTGTGATTGCCACCGCAGTTGCCGCACTTTTTTCGAGTTGCAGTCATCTTTTGCTCGCTGGGCAGTGTGCGGAGTCATGAAGCTCTCCACAAACTACACACACCGGGCGCAGTTTACAGTATGACCTTGTATGCCATATTCTTGGCAGTTCGCACATTGTACCGGACCATTGCGTTTGTGCGGTTCCTCAACTGTAATTCGGCGGTGCAGCAGGAACTGAAGATTGTATATAGGAGGGCGCACTTCGTATTTCTTCAGGGGCTTATTTTCTGGCTCGAGCTCAACCTTAAAGAGTGGCTGCGGCTTTCTATCCCTGTTAAGGATATTGAAGACTGTCTTTGCGCTAAATCCCTTCTCTTTTAGCGCCTTTGTTATCCCTGCAGGCGTTACTTCAGATTCTATACCCTTAAGTACGACTTGCAAGCCTTTGCTGCTTTTAAGCTGATACGTGTAAAAGTTCTTTTTATTATCGGTAAGATATTTCGATAATACTCTGTAATTGTCTTCAGAGACTTCATTTGAACTTTTGTTTCGTGAATGTTGCTCTTTACAAGGGGTATAATGTGGAAGTTATCCTTGCATATAAGCTCAATAATTTTGTTTGACGAGAACATTGGAACTTTTTTCTCGTATATAAATAGGCGGAGGCTTTGGCTTCCTTTTTTCTCGACTTGAGTAGATTCGGCCGCCTCAATCTCATAGGCGTTTGCCAAGATTTTGAATCGGTTCGAGTTCATGTCCGTTTCTATTGCAGCTAGACTAGCATTGGCACGGGTTATTTGCGTTGAGTATTTAGAGGGCTCATCTTTCTTTTAATTTGAATGTAGCGATCCATACCAGTCTGCACAGCCGGCTTAATAGGTTCATTGTTTTTGTTCTTTTTTTTCGGGCAGCGCAGCGACAGACGTAGTAATGTTTGCGCTGCTAGCTGATGATGTCGTTAAACGCGCTGTCGATACAGTTGCGGTTGTTGTTGTTACGGTTTGACGTTGTCAGCGAAATTGCGGTGCTGGTTACTCCGCTCATAGGCTGCAGAGACAGCGATGGTAGCGAGGGAGAGCATGAGCGCGCTCTATTAATCTCTACGTTTAAGAACTCGGTCGAGTTGGGGGTAATTGACCGCACTTGATCAGAGCTTGCATTATTTTCGGTCGCTTTAAAAGAGAAGTACGCGTTGTTTCGTTGTTGTGAGAGCCGTCTCTCGTCTTGCTCACGGTGACGTTGTGCACGAAATGTCGTTTTGACTCATTGTAATCGAGATTGATTAATTAGAGTTTTAATTGTTATGATTTATATTAATTAATTAATCAATCAATATAAAAATTAGCGATTTCATCGCAAAGAGCGTCTTTTCTCTCGTTATTGTAGATTTTTTAAACCAGTCACTGCACTTATGTGATCTTATTGAATATTTTTTCCCGGAGCACAATAAATACACGTCTGCATGCGACGACGGTTCAATTATAGGCAATTGGAATTAGATTTTGTTTGTTTCATTTGTTATATTTGCACATTTGTGTGTGTCTTCCTTTTGCACTTGCACGTCATTATGTTTTTTTATGCAGTTGTTCTCTCTTTTTGATTATGTATTATTATTATTTCACCATTGACTATTAAAATTTCCACAAAAACGCGCGTCACCTGTTCACTCACCTCAGCCTTCAAGGAAATTAAAATTAGAATGGTAAGCGTAGTGGGCATGGTCAATCCCTTGTTCGAAGTTCGGCTGCGCCAGTTACAGTCCAGTGACCGAGGGAGAAAATCGAGAAAATTCTAGAAGATGTTATAAAGAAGCTTACGAATAAAACGACTGTGTTGAGTGGAGAACAGAATCAGATATATGTACGTGTATCAGTGTATGTCAGAATCTATGCATGAGTGTATTATCGTCAGAGTCATAATACAATTATACAAGGTAGTCTCGTCGGCAAAAAGCTGGTACCCTGTCTATGTTAGCAATGAGTGCGAGTGAAAGAGGTACAGCGTGGTAGTGTGAACGAGACGACAATGAAATGCGCATTAACCCTTAGACGATGATATTAATATTTACATATTTTGAAAGCTAATATTAATGTCTCCTTGACATATTTTTAAAATGTAAATTGTTTATGAACAATATTAATAATATATATGAGAATTCTCTAATTCTCTAAATGTTTTAATTCTATCCGTGTCTACGGCATACATACATTACAAAATGTATTTTTGCATAAGGGTTAATTGCGATAAAAATTCGTCCTCAGACAACCTCTTGCGTCGAAATACGAATGCGCACTGACGAAAGGTTTTTTTCCGACGAGACTACCTTCTATAATTGTATCATGGTCAGAGTTACATGTTGGCGATGTTGTCGTTGTTGCACTAGGCTTGGAGTTGCCGGATCTGCGCTATTCCAGCTTATAATCGAAAAACTTAGATGTATTTTGAATTTTCACGGAAACTATGATAATTTGCTATGTAGTATATATATTGGGAAAATGATACATATTTTAATTATCTATTTTTAAGATATTGAGTAATTTCATAGTCAAAAATGTTGAAAAATCTGCAAAACAAAAATTCGACGCTAACTTTGTACTAGCTTCGAAGATGTTAATTCAATTTCAATTCAATTGATTTGTAATTTTCGCAATAATTAGAAAAATTGAATTTTCTCGAAAACAGCTTACCGATTTGAATAAACAAAAAGCAAAATTTTTGTCTATTTGATTCGAATAGAATGAAATAGCGCGGCACGGCCTACAAGTTCTGCAAATATGAAGAATAATTTGATAATAGCGTTAACATAGTGTTTTTCCGCTAACAATGGTCAAGTAAACTGCAAAATTACGATTTAAATAAGAATATAAAATTGCGTATATTTATGAATTATAATAAATTAATATATACATATGTAAATAGAGTATTTAAATGTAATATGAAATTATGGTCATAGTTGTTTCATTTAGTTATTTTCTGCAAGCATTTAAGTCGAAAGGGTGTTATTTAACACTAAAGTCTTCCGATTTGAGTCGGCTCTGGCCTGACTGGTTGAATGAATAAATGAACTTGTTTTTCGGGTTATCAAAAGGTCAATTTTTTCAAAACGGCCTAAAGGATTATATAGTTTGCATTAAACTTTTTTAATTAAGACTAAATATACGTAAAGAGACGAAAATAAAATGTTTTTTATCGATATTTTTTTACCGATATGTGACGCTAAGTTGCGGAGCTATCTTGACGTACATTTTGATTTGTAGGTAGGTATACTTTGCGATGGTTTGTGTTGATGCTTGATAATAATCGGTCGCATAATTTTACAATATTGCAATATTGTATGTGTATTTAGTATTCAATTGTTAAATTACATAGATTGCATTGGAGTATCAAAACCAAGAATTTCCATTTTTTAAATTTTATTACAAATTATTACACAACTCAATAATACACCCAGCATTGATTTTTTTGGGCGACATTTTTCCGATGTTCTTATTGACACCGATGTTAAGGGAATGCATCGATGTTTTATTTTGAAAATATCGATTATACATCAAAATCGATAAATTGGTAAATAATCGTTCATTGTGTATCGTGTACAGATAGTGCTATTTCTTTTTGCATCGTGCCCTCACTAATGAGCAATGCCTATGTATAAATTTCATAATTAATAATTTGTACAATTTGTTTGAATTAAACGAATTAACGTAAGAAACAATCTGGTAACTCTAAGTTAAGCATTAATTGATATGGTATCCTTGTGTTGAATTTCATCATATATGTACATAGAATGTTACGAAATGAAGTAGTTCGCTTTGAGTCGTTAGTAGAATAAAACACAGCAAATGAATTGAATGATGAATAAACGTTTAATATAATTTCTACGAAAATCAACGCTTGTCTTTTCACTTGTACTACTGCGATCTGATCATTGGACCAAATTCCACACAGGTTATGGCCCAGTATCTGTAGTGCAAGTAAATTAGATAGAGAGTGCTGTGAACAATAAGCCGTGAAAAAATGGTAAAGTGCATTTATTAAGATAGAGCCGCTAAACGCGGAGAACTATGACACGTAGAAATGCAGATGAGTGCCATACTCGTGAAGAGCGATCTATGTGCATATGTAAACATCTCAAAATTGTGCCCAGATGTGGAGGCTGAGCAAGAAGCTTGGAAAAAGCAAGATAAGAAAGCTCGTGCAGACATCCTATTGTCAATCAGCCATCTGAATTGGCCTTAATCGAACACTGTGAATTGACAAGAGAATATTGGTTGAAACTGCAAGAACGTTTCAATCCAAGGACAGTGCGTAAAGCCAGTTTACTCAAACGTGTAGCTTTGTTCCGTATGACTGAAGGTAGTGACGCGCGACAACATATAAATGATTTTCTTTGATGCAGTAAAGAAATAGATGGAAATTGGTGTAGCCATTGGCGACGATCTACTCGCGATTCTTCTGTTATATAGTTTGCCGGATCCTATAAAAACATTTTCGATGCGCAATAGAGACACGTGATGAATTTCCAAACCCCGATATTCTGCGTGTGAAAATATTAGAAGAATCAGAAGCGCGTAAAGGCGAAAGTGAGCGCGAAGAACAAAGTGCGTTGTAGGCAAATCCCGAAAAGGCGGAGGGAAAGCAAAAAAAAGATTAAGAGAAACGGAAAATATATATACATCAATAAAATCGGTCATCTTGCGCGCGCGACGTGTCGAAAGTAAATCGAACCAAAGAGAAGAACGTGCAAAAACGAAAGTAAGCACATTAAAAAGGAAGCACTAAATGTATGTGAAAATGCGTACAACATAGAAGGAAAAAGTAATATGTGGTGCCTCGACAGCGGTTGTACGGCACACATGAGCACTAATATGTTCGAGAACATTTGAAGAAATCGTGAAAACATTGCATTTTGCGCAATAACAATACACAGCAACGGTGAAAGTTGTCGGCGACGTAAATATCGAAGTTAAAGAGAAGCGTAAGAACCATGTGATTATATTGAAACAAGTAAGAAATCTACAGTCGAGTGTGTTCGACTGTGAGATACCCGCTACCCATTTTGAAGTATAAGCAAAATATTACGGTAATAATCTCAAAATATTAAAATAAATATCATGTATTCTCGATCGGGATTTGAAACTCGAGCACCATCGACCGGGTGGTTTAAAAAAAAAAAAGTGTGTACCCCCGAGCGGGCTCGAACCCCAAGCACCACCAAGCTCGGCTTACACTCTACCACCTGAACTATTGCATTGCTTATGAACTATGCATACAGATACAAATAAAGAGGCGAAGCATGTATATACGTATACTGCATACATACAACACATACATGGGAAGGAGTTTTTTGCATAATAAACTATTTCTTTTAATAACTTTAAAAATTTTTATCTGATCGCACTTAAATTTCAGGAATCACAAATACCATTGCTATTATTGTATATACCAACCAATATACCACGTCTATCTTTAATATTACTCTTTGCTATTATTGATTTGCAGGAGCGGGAGTGGGCGTGGCAAAATTTTGAAACAAACTTGATCTGCGTGCAAAACATAACAAATAATTTCGAAAAAAATTATAGCTCTATCTGTTATAGTCTCTGAGATCTAGGTGTTCATACAGACAGACGGACATTGGCTAGATCGTCTCGGCTGTTGCGCTGATCAAGAGAATATATAGTCACTGTACACCCACACATACCCTACACGTTAAAGCTCATTATGTATGTACAGTACGAATACACGGCAGCTAAGCTTTCAACAAAAGCTTGAAGCCTATCTTATGCTGAGATGAGTAATTCAGCAGACTTGGAACAGTAACGCCATGTACTAACAAATTAATTGTAAGATTAAACTGAAGTCTTTTTTTTGTGAAACCTTTTTCTTACTCTACAAAAGAAGTCGTAAGAGGTATTTACATCGAATACCGTCACTAATCAGCCAATAACCGACTAAAGAAGTCGTGGCTGAAGGCATTGATCTACATATTTCATAGCTGAGACGAAGAGACTTTCCATCTAACTGGCGACGAGGATTAAACACAAACTAGCATACTAAGCAGGTAAAACCAGCCATCCGTAAAGAATTTTACAAAGTACCACAACGCACCTGGTGGTAATAACTTTTTGGACATTGCAATACACATGGTCCAACAAGCGAAGACCAACGTAAAATTAACATGAAACATATCTGGAAAGCTTTCATCGGCACGTGCATACGAAGACGGGCTCAAGATGAAGAACGAGAACATATATGGAAAGCCGACACTAAGGCGAAGAAAAAACAAGTAAGAAACTACAGTCGAAGTGCACTCGACTGTAAGATACCCGCTACCATTTTGAATAAAAGAAATTATATTTTGCGATATTTTTTCTCAAATATACCAATATACTGCAAAAATACTAAAAATATACCAAAAGTATATTTGTATATGATTATAGTACCGCATTCAAAATATACCATAGACGGCACAATATAACCAGATTGTCATCTAAAAGCAACTAAGACCCCTAGTAAGTAGGCGTGTTTGCTCATAAAAAATAGTATTTCTTTAATAACTTCCACAATTTTTTCTGAATCGCAACAAAATTTTCAGGAATCATAACTACTATAGTTATTTATTGTATATACCAAAATTGACAAACTCTAGTTTAAAATTTACGCTTGTTATTCGATTTTTTTGTTGATTTGCGGGGGGAAGTGGGCGTGGCAAAAATTGAAAACAAACTTGATCTGCGTGCAAACATAACAAATCGCTGTCGAAAAAAAATTATAGCTCTATCTCTTATAGTCTCTGAGATCTAGGTGTTCATACGGACAGACGGACAGACGGACAGAGCACACAGAGACGGACAGACGGACAGACGGACATGGCTATATCGTCTCGGCTGTTGACGCTGATCAAGAATATATATACTTTTAGGGTCGGAGATGCCTCCTTCTACCTGTTACATACATTTCCTGCCGGCACAAAGTTATAAATACCCTTCTACCCTATGGGTAGCGGGTATAATTAATTAAATAAGCTCAAGGTAAAGCAGATAGCTAAACAAGGAGGAGCTTATAAACTTTTTTGAGAAAGCTTTCATTGATGAAAGAACAATTGTTAAAAATAAGAAGCAAGCAATTACTTACTCAAAATATTCAACACAAAAAAAAATTAAAAAATTAATGAGAATAGCTTAGCCACGTTTAACTCAACCATGAAATGCAGTAATTAATACAAAATTTTGATGTCTGATACAAATGAACTACATGTGTAATAGCAACAAATATAGAAACAGTTCTCCCAACGTTTAGTGTTTTCGACGCGCCTACAAAGCATTTGATTTGGCTTTATAAAAAAAATTTATAGGATATGCAGGCCAGTGCTTCATAGACATGGGAATTATAACCGAATGGGAGCGGTTAAAGCAGATCATTTTAAAACATTTTGTGAAAAAGAAACTAGCGACGTTTTAATGGATATGTTAAAACTGTGTCGAGTTGAATCAACCATAAGAAGAATATTATAGTAATAATTAAAGAAGTATCTAATAGATAATACATAATCGAATACTAATGCCATAACGATGAACATACACTACTTCCGAAGTAAAGCGAATTGCACTCCGCGTATTTAGAGACAACTACGCTACTAAAAACAATGATATTCGCGAGAAATCCGCAGTCCTTAGATAATGCTTACAAAATCATTGAAGATGCTAGACATCAAAGCTACACATTATACGGACCGACTTGAAAGAGAATAATAAATAGCAATAAACCAAACTTTAGAACCAATTTTAGAAACAATAATAAAAATGTAAACGAAATTGATAGTAACACAAAGCAGTTCTGGTGAAGCTAGTGTGACCACAAAGAAAATGCTACAAAAAACTGAATATCGAAGATCTGAAGGGTGCATTTAGCGCAAATAATAAAAAACAGGGGTATCACAATCAGTCGAATATAACACAACATCTAACTCTACTCGAAGTCGACACAACAACAGAAATATGCAAGTTTCTGAGCCCAAGGCAAACGGTACTTTTTGAACCAATGGGATCTTAATCAGTCTAACGTAAATTTCAGATAGAGGGGCAAGACGATTACTACATATAAGAATTTAAGGTAAAAAGAGAACACTACTCTTTATTATTGACACAGGAGCCGAATTCAGTGTTATTAATGAGAATCATGTGCACCCAAGAGTGGAAAATAGATATTGAACTAGAAGTTAAAGCAAATGGTAACAATAAATTAAAATATACAAGTTATGCAGGTGGTCCCTTGTTTTCAAGAATTTAAAGCTGAAATTATATTTGCGAGTTTTTTAGAATATAATTTTCACAGCCCTTTCGAATGACTAATAGGGGTGTATTATACTTTAATGATATGAATGCAGTCATCGATTACGCAAACCAAAAGTTAAGATAATGACGTTCTACCTTTGACCTTTTTATACACAAAATCCATAATATAATGTAAACAGCTAAGTTAAATGAATCTAACTGACCCACAGGCATAGACTCTTCATAAATAACCTTAAAAAAAAAATTTCGAAGAATATTTTTTTGATAAAGAAGGCAAGACTTGATTTCAGCAATCTGAAATTAAGCACATAATATTGTTATTACAAAGAATGATATTGCAATTTATTCAAAAGACTACAAAAATACCCGAAAATAACATAAAGACTAAATCAATAGGGTAAATAGAAAGAAAATGTAATCAAGTATCGTCAGACATTCAAAAAGCCCATACAAGAGCCCTTTATGGGTAGTTCAAAAGAAAATGGACCAGCCTAATAAGCAAAAGTGGCGGCTCGTTGTAGACTACCGTAAACTAAATAAGGAAACTATTGAAGATCGCTTCCCAATCCCAAATATAGATGAGATTTTTGACAAGTTAGGAGGCTGCAAAATATTTTCAAGCCTAGATCTCGCGAAAGGTTTTTATCAAATAGATATGGACATTAAAGATATACATAAAACAGCGTTTTCAACAAGTGGACATTACGAGTTTCTTCGTATGCCTTTTGGACTGCGGAAGGGTCCCTCGACGTTTCAAAGACTAGTGAACAACATTGTTACTCCCATTATTGGGCAATTTTGCGTCGTCTACATGGATGGCATCCTTATATTTTCAAAAAAATATAGAAGAACACGTCAATTATCTTAACTCTGTATTCAGCTGCCTATCTAAAGCAAATTTATAGCTCCAATCAGACAAATGTGAATTTATCAGAGAGGAGATCGAATTTCTTGGCCGCACTATAAATTCAGCAGGTCTTAAGCCAAGTCAGAATAAAGTCGACGCAATCTTTAAAATAAAATTACCAACAAACCAGAAACAAATTAAAAGTTTCTTAGGAATCACATGTTAGGGGCTGTCCATATTTTACGTAATCACTTAGGGGTGGGGGTCGTCAGGGGGTTAGGGGGTCAAGGAAATGATTATGTTTGATTACATGGCGAGGGAGGGGTCTTGGACAATGATTACGTAATTATTTTATAAAAAATTTGTTTTTAAAAGTATTTATTCAAAAATTGGTTTCGCGTCGACTACTCCGTCGATAAGTACCGAATGCAACTCTATAATTAAGTCGATATACATATGCTATTATTTGTATATCGAAAATCAGCTCTTCGTTGTGAAATTATGGAATGAACCGTAATCTGTTTTAAAGTTTCGGTTGTGACATGTTCTGCAAAGGAATCAAACAGTGAATTCTTTCAATCGTTATTTAAAACATATAAGCTGCGATATCCAGACAAAAAACCGTCGGATTGCCAAAAGGAAGCAACGGCAATATGGAAAACAGCAAAAAAAAAAAAAAAGATTTTCAAACGTATATAAAAAATGTAATAAAAAAATATGAAAGTCAGGTGCAACAAAAAAAAATCAAAACGATGTCAATTTTTATACCCGATACCCATAGGGTATTATAACTTTGTGCCGGCAGGAAATGTATGTAACAGGTAGAAGGAGGCATCTCCGACCCTATAAAGTATATATATTCTTGACAGCGTCAACAGCCGAGACGATATAGCCATGTCCGTCTGTCCGTCTGTGTGTCTGTCCGTATGAAACACTGGATCTCAGAGACTATAAGAGATAGAGCCATAAATTTTTTTCGACAGCATTTGTTATGTTTGCACGCAGATCAAGTTTGTTTCAAATTTTTGCTACGCCCACTTCCGCCCCCGCAAATCAAAAAAATCGAATAACAAGCGTAATTTTAAAGCTAGAGTTCCGAATTTTGGTATATACAATATTACTGTAGTAGTTATGATTCCTGAAATTTTGGTTGCGATCAGATAAAAATTGTGGAAGTTATTAATGAAATTCTTTTGTATGGGCAAAAACGCCTACTTACTAGGGGTCTGAGTTGCTTTGGCCGACAATCTGGCACTTTTTGCCGTCTATGGTATATTTTGAATAGTGTACTATATCGATATACCAAACATACAATTTGGTATATTTTTAGTATTTTTTAGTATTTTCGGTATATTTTGAAAATGATACCGCAATATTTTGCCTTTATTACAAATGGGTAGCGGGTATCTCACAGTCGAGCACACTCGACTGTAACTTTCTTATACTTACTTATAAATTGTGACAAACACATGCTTTTGCATGTTGGTGGAAAAATTATTATATTTTTTTTAACTATTTACAGAATATATGTACTCCTAAAAACGATGTTCCTCACTCAGCGATCGATAATGAAAATTCTACTGATCTAAGGTCTCAGCAAGGTAAGTGAATTATAAAACTATTTTAATATTGGTTAAAGAACAAATCACCCAAAAACTTTTAAATTTTAGATGAAAATGGAAATCATATTCCTCAATCAATGATCGATTCAAATGACAATTCCATCGATCTAAAAAATGAACATGGTAAGTAAATAATAATCAAAAATATTAGTAAACAGACCAACTAAATCACTTAAATACTTTACTATTGTAGATGAAAAGACAACAACTAATGTCAACAGCGAAAAAAGCAACAGAAAGCCTGCGCAGGAAAAGCCAAAGGCAAATATTGTATCCTTAACTCAGAGAGCAGCAGTCCTAGCGCAGGCAAATAATTCAACAATGTCTAGCGAAATCCAAAAGGAGCTTGATAAAACTAGGCAAGAAATTGAAAAGGAAAGAAAAAGCCTCAAGCGCAAGCAACAAATTGCAAAGCTCAAAATAAATACAGGCAGAATAAACAACAAAAATTGAGTTGCCTTGAGGAAATTCCTGAAGCTAAAAGTTTTTGTACCCAACGATCTACAGTTGGCAGACCCCCGATTGAAGACGATTAACCGCTTCTCCATAAAACTATTTTGGAGATAGCCATGTTTGGAAGTGGAGCTGAGGCGCACTAACCTTGTCAGAAGTGTAAAAACCTTGTCTGATCTCCATGAAGAGCTCAAAGAAGAAGGGTTTAACTTGTCGAGAAGCGCAACCTATCTAAGACTATTGCCTAGAAGCTCTTCCTCGATTGAAGGAAAACGTCATGTGAGAACGGTACCGGTAAAGCTTTGTCGAACCCAAACAGATTATCACAAGCAGCATATAGATGGATATTTTGCTACAGCATCTATAAAATATCTTGAAAGCGTTGCCTCTGTTCTCGGCCCTGCTCAAGTTTTTTCTTTGTCACAAGACGACAAGGCTAGGGTGCCAATTGGAATGACAGCTGCAAATAAGCAAGCACCTCTGCTTATGCATCTTGAATACAAGGTCAAGCTGACAGATCACGATTGGGTTGTTGCCCCAAGGCATAAGCTTATCCCATCAGATTATGCGGGTGTAATCATAAGTCCACAAAAACTGGGAGACCCGAAAGCAGTTGGTTATTCTGGCCCCACATTTATAAGCATAAGGAGTGGAAAGCATTCTTCATCTACTGCTGGAACTCATGCTAGAGATTTCGACAGTATTGTGAAGCTAGAGTTTTTTAAATCAATACCAAGGACCGATGAAGGACTAGTCAAGCCTGTGGTTATTATAACTTCCGATGGTGGCCCTGATGAAAATCCCAGATATGGGAATGTACAATTTGGATGCAATTTTGGTTGCCACAAACGCTCCAGGTAAAATGTTTATCTAAGTAATAGCTAAATTATATCGTAAAATCCATTTTTATTTCAGGAAGAAGTGCTTTCAACCGAGTCGAAAGGAGAATGGCCCCACTAAGCCGGGAATTGTCTGGGTTGATTTTGCCGCACGACATGTTTGGAAGCCATTTGGATAACCAAGGCAGAACCATAGACTTCGACTTAGAGAAAAAAAATTTTGAATTCGCCGGGAGAACATTGGCCAAAGTTTGGGCAACATGGTTCTGGATGACTTTCCTGTGACTGCCAAATATTGTCTACCTAAAGAAAAAGATGCAGAACTGGATGACATAGATCAGTACTGGTATCAAGAACATGTTCGTGAGAGTCAATACTTTCTGCAAATTGTGACATGCCGTTCTGAAGAATGTTGTGGAGAATTTAGAAGTGGATTACTTCAAATTCTACCTGACAGATTTTTCCCGCCTATAAGTGTTGTTCAGAGTGTCTCTGAAATAATGGTTTCCGAGAACAATGAGAAGGGCAATTTTTCTGGGCCTAATGCAACGCAGAGCTCTCGTGGTATCAATAAATAAACACAACAAATATTTGCAGGTAAGCTTTGTCTAAATTTTATATATTGAATGTGCTAATATCACACTCCCCACTTTCACTCTAGATTCCCTACGACTTGAATTGTCCGTCGGTACAAAGCCAACTTCAAAAGCGCATATGCAAAACGTGTGGGTTGTATTTTGCATCACAAAAATCAGTTATTCGGCATGCAATAATCCATAAAAATGTAGCTGTAAGCTTTTATTGGAGATCACAGAAACCCCTTTACCGTGTGGCTGGACAGCGAAAGGGAGAATGCCCTTTGATTCAGACATACGAAGGATGTGAAGACCTCGAATGGCTTGACGAGGACTGTGTAGACGACGAAAGATGAAGAAGATACCTGCGGAAATAAAGAGATTTTGACAAGCCAACTTCCAATAATAAACAAGTAAGAAAGTTACAGTGGAGTGTGCTCGACTGTGGGATACCCGCTACCCATTTTTAATAAAGGCAAAATATTGCGGTATCATTTTCAAAATATACCGAAAATACTAAAAATAATACCAAATGGTATGTTTGGTATATCGATATAGTACACCATTCAAAATATACCATAGACGACACAATATGCCAGATTGTCGGCCAAAGCAACTCAGACCCCTAGTAAGTAGGCGTTTTTGCCCATACAAAAGTATTCTTTAATAACTTCCACAATTTTTATCTGATCGCAACCAAATTTTCAGGAATCATAACTACTACAGTAATTATTCTATATACCAAAATTCGGAACTCTAGCTTTTAAAGCTTGTTATACGATTTTTTTGATTTGCGGGGGCGTAAGTGAGCGTGGCAAAAATTTGAAACAAACTTGATCTGCGTGCAAACATAACAAATGCTGTCGAAAAGTTATAGCTCTATCTCTTATAGTCTCTGAGATCTAGGTGTTCATACGGACGGACGGACAGACATGGCTATATCGTCTCGGCTGTTGACGCTGGCCAAGATATATATACTTTATAGGGTCGAAGATGCCTCCTTCTACCTGTTACATACATTTTCCTGTCGGCACAAAGTTATAATACCCTTCTACCCTATGGGTAGCGGGTATAAAAAATATTAAAAATTGGCTGGAATCCTCCTTTAGAAAATACAGATTAAAAGAACAAATTTTTCATATTTTTCTTCTTTTGTGATTACGTAATCATTGTTAGGGGGGGAGGGTGTTCATCAAATGATTACCAGGGGGGGGGGAGGGGGTCAAAAATCGCGGAAAACGTGATTACG